>NC_134488.1:18205743-18271841 GCF_040206685.1 Ascaphus truei
CTGGGCATGTACATGTATACCGGTATTACCTCTCTGGGTGTGTATGTGTATACCGGTATTAACTCTCTTGGCGTGTATGTGTATACCGGTATTACCTCTCTGGGCGTGAACGTGTATACCGGTATTACCTCTCTGGGCGTGTATGTGTATACCGGTATTTCCTCTCTGGGCGTGTATGTGTATAGCTGTATTACCTCTCTGGGTGTGTATGTGTATACCGGTATTACCTCTCTGGGCATGTATATGTATACCGGTATTACCTCTCTGGGCGTGAACGTGTATACCGGTATTACCTCTCTGGGCGTGTATGTGTATACCGGTATTACCTCTCTGGGTGTGTATGTGTATACCGATATTACCTCTCTGGGCGTGTATGTGTATACCGGTATTTCCTCTCTGGGCGTGTATGTGTATACCGGTATTACCTCTCTGGGTGTGTATGTGTATAGCGGTATTACCTCTCTGGACATGTATGTGTATACCGGTATTACCTCTCTGGGTGTGTATGTGTATAGCGGTATTAGCTCTCTGGGTGTGTATGTGTATACCGGTATTACCTCTCTGGGCATGTATGTGTATACCGGTATTACCTCTCTGGGCGTGAACGTGTATACCGGTATTACCGGTATGTGTATACCGGTATTACCTCTCTGGGCGTGTATGTGTATACCGGTATTACCTCTCTGGGTGTGTATGTGTATAGCGGTATTACCTCTCTGGACATAGCGACCTAACTGGCTTGGGGGACCGCGGGATTTCCCAGAGCATGGACAAACTAGGGCTGTTGCTAGGGGGATGGGAAGCTTCCTCCATCCTGGTTAACTGCATTACCCGGCAGCAGTCAATCAGGAGGTGGTGTCAGGAGCCATGGGGTGGGACAAAGGAGAGGAGGAAACAACATGGGGAGGAGAGGTGTGTGCGTGCGCGTCTCGAGCGTGTGTCTTCAGTGCGGCGCACCTTTCACCATTGTGCCCAGTATTTTTTTTTAAAAGACACCTGGAAACCCTTCCGGCAAGTGCCATAACAAAAAAAGCCTTGGATGTAGCAATGGTTATTTCTCCCCGTGGCGCATTATAGTGAGATATTGGGCCTCATGCAGTAAGCGTTGATAAGGGAATTATCGCCATTTTATAGGCAAAATTGGGTTTGAGATTCAGTAAGCGCCGATAAGTGCTTGATTTCGCCAGGTTTCGGAGCCGATTATTTTGTTATGGCCAGTCGGCTGCTGATAAGCCTGATTTCGCCACTTTTTTAAATCGGCTGGATTCAACAAAAAAAATCAGCTTATCGGGGCTGATCGGCACTACGAAATTGAGATGTTATGGCCAATTTCTCCCGCCAACTAAAGTTGGCAGTTTGGAGGGGAGAACGATCGCTAAGGCTGCCGGAACGGCACTTAGAAAAAAAAAAACTTCTGTACATCAATGGAGTCAATGGAGCGGGGACGTATAACAGTATAGTACTGTTTACGTTTCATTGCTCACAATACAAACGTCATTTGCATTACAGTGTGGGGGCATTCCCTGCATTGTGTCACAGCTGACGTGTATTATTTGCATAACATTATACTTTTACATGTTTGCAGCATTTGCGGGTCACATTACTCATCATGTGATGATGTGCCAAGGGAAAATACTATACTCAACTCTTAAAGGAGAACCTCACATCATATCACACATTTTACTGAACTGAGCAACAATTATTTACATGATGTTACACATGACACACATGTCACACATACACCGTATATTCATGTTCCTTTACATTACACAATGCTTGTAATGTGACACGCATCTTTAAACGTTCATGTACATCTGTCTTCTCATGTTTACATCTAGTTTTGGGTCCTCCCTATTTTCATGACGTCACTTATTGGACGCTCAATCACATTGCATGTTTACATTGTAACCGTAGCATTACAAGCACTTCAACCTAACTTATACACACATGTACAGTAATTCAGCATTGGGACACCTTGTAAACTCATTCTATACCAACTATCCTCATTACACAAATGCATGCATATGCACACGACTATTCATTGTTGTCAACATGTCACAATAACATGCCTAATTACACATGTTACACAAAACTTTTTCCACGTCAATCTCAGCCTTTTTGCCTAATTACATGACTGACTGTTGCGTTCACAAGTGTTACATGCATTGCACATGCAACTATTTATTTGCAAGCAATGTTTCTACAAAGGTTCACGTCACATCATTGCCAAATATCATCATTCCCTGCAGAATACACACAACAAATACTTATAACAAGAACTGCACACAGCTTGCCACAGAAGTACTTTATTATGTTAATGTAACACCTTGCATTTTACTATGTCACCTGACATCATCACATACCTATTTAAAGGACGCCCATTACCTGCTCATTCACAGCTACTCATTTCAAAATGTTGAGATTGTTTAGGAGACGGAGGAACATTCTTTTCTATGACATGCTTGATGATGAAGAGAATCATATAGGGCAAGGGAGGGACACACCGAGGGACAGTGACAGGGACAGTCACGCGGATACGACAGGGACAGGGAGAGGGACAGGCCGAGGGACAGGTAGAGGGACAGGAGATCAGAGGAGAAGACAGAGGAGACAAGTTGTGCCTCGTCCGCGTCTGTACAGGGAGAGAACCCTGTTAGATGGGATGAGTGAGGAGGAGATTGTAAGTCGCTATCGTTTAAGTTCAGCAGCAATCTTATCTCTTTATCAGGAGATAAGGGGAGATTTAGATTTTTTCACAGCCAGAGGTCGTGCAGTCCCTGGGCTTGTTAAAATGCTGTGCTCATTACATTATCTTGCTTCCGCGTCATACCAGACAACTGTGGGCATAGTGGGTGGGGTCTCGCAATCTACATTCTCGCGGGCCTTGACCCAGTTTCTCTATGCACTCAATAGACGCGCTAGAAATTATATTCATTTTCCTACAGAGGCGACAGAGTGGCTGGAAGTCAGGACTGGCTTTTATAATATAGCAGGGATACCATGTGTGCTGGGTGCAATCGATTGCACACATGTTGCTTTGATTGCACCTAGTCAGAGTGAGCATGTGTACCGCAATCGTAAGCACTACCATTCACTCAATGTACAGGTGGTATGTGATGCGACGATGAGGATAATGCATGTGGTACCCAAATTCCCTGGTTCCAGTCACGATTCCTCCATCCTGAGGAACTCTTCAGTCTTCCATGCGTTCGAAGAGGGACATTTTGAACATGGTTGGCTGCTGGGTGAGTACACATTTACATGTTATAACACAAAACACATTTTTATTTAGGAATGTTGGCATTGTACAATTTGATCACTAATGTCAGCTTATGTGTGCTCCATTCATTATAGGTGACTCAGGATACGGAATTAGGCCGTGGCTCTTGACTCCGGTGCTAAACCCTCAAACTGAAGCAGAGGACAGGTACAATGCAGCCCATATATCTACAAGATCTGTTATAGAGAGGACATTTGGCCTACTCAAGACCAGATTTAGGTGTCTGGACAGAACTGGTGGGGCTCTTCTATACAAGCCTCAAAAAGTGTCTGATATTATCCTTGCCTGTTGCATTTTGCACAATGTTGCACTCAGGCACAATGTACAATCAGACCTAGCTGAGCCTTTGGTAGACGAGCATCCCACCCATGTAGCTGCTGAAAATGAACAAACAGCCAGTGGTGGCCAGACACGCCAGAATCTCATCAATTCATTTTTTTCTTGTAAGTAAAAACATATATGTTCCAAGTTATACTTTTATAGTTACATTATGTTATCTTAACAATAATGTTTTTTTATATACCCTTCTGGTAGGACACAGATGAATATGGGTTGCACACCTTTCTTTTCTCTGCTGTGTGCACAAAGGGATGTGGCACCTGTATGTTATTGTTGCACAGGTTATATAATCCCTCTTCAATTGTACTTTAGTTGTGTGTATGTTAATACAACTGGGGTAACAAATCACTAATATTTTAGCATTGTGTTGTTCCTTATGCTAACACAATACACATATTATGCCCATACTCATTCATGCTTCTAGTATGCTTACATACAATGTTATTGGTGCAGTGTAACATGTACATCCATATGATGTGTACACCAGGCTGATTTACATTTTGAATGTCATTAAATATACATGGTGTTGCACATTCAACACCAAATACACACTTTGCTGTGTTGTTTACGGTACTGAAGATGGCATGTCAATGTTTGCAATTTATATATTGTTCCTTTGCATTATAGGTATATCTCCAGTATGACTGATCATGGTATGTATATTTGCTGACATCTCTCATAAGATGTGCCTACCTCAATCTTCCTATAATTATGTGAAGTAAAAACCCTACATATTGGTTTTAACACAAATGTAACATACATGTACTTTCTGTATCATGTATATGCATTTAGCTACTCTTGAGCTTTCATGTGCATTGTATTAGAAAATGATTACTCACATTTCATCACATTTTATGTATGTTTCCTTATAAATTCCATTAATGTAATATAGAGGTGTTTGGAGAAAAGGGGATAACTGTACTTATGTGTTTACTTACGGGAGATCATTCATCACGGATGAAATTGACTGATCATAACACTCCATGCATGAATGCCTGTAATCACAACAATGCGTACTACATCTTAGATTTAGCAATGTAGGTGTTTTTTAATGCTAGGAATTAATAGTCAACATTAATTTACATTTGTGACATGTGTATGTATAAGTCACACGTGTGTGGATGTGTCCTACATGTACCAAGTGTAAAACTGTTAACAGAAAACACAATTTTGTTGCAAATGTTACTGTCATTTAGCATTTCTAATTTACCAATATGACAATGTTGGTAATATTTTCGCAATATAAATCACGTCACTTCATCATTATCATGATGATAATTATCAAGTATTCTCACAATTGTAACGTCAATCACGTGCACATTAGCATAGACACACTTTGTAAGACAACTGTTTGTGTCTGTATCAATTTGTGTAGGATCCATGTATAACACCGACAAATGATAACACCAGCTTTATTATGGTAGCTTATATCATCATATTGACTATACTATGTATTTTTAGAACGTTTACTAAACACAGTAAACTATAGTTAGTTAGGTTAATGAAATATACACAGAAACGTACTTCATTACATGATGTTGATGTCATAATCAGAACATCATGCATTGTAGGGGACCACAACATCTGGCCAATAACATTATTTGCTACAGTCCCAAACCATTTTATCAACATACCCATGTAACAAGAGATTTTTAACAATAAATGGCTAGTTGGTTGTAAGTGTCCTTTACATTGGGAGAAGGAGTGGCTCAGTGAGTAAAGACACACACTGGCACTGAGATTTTGAAGCAGGGGAGTCTGGTTCAATTCCCGGTGTCGGCTCCTTGTGACCTTGGGCAAGTCACTTTATCTCCCTGTGCCTCAGGCGGCAAAAAATAAATTGTAAGTTCCACGGGCCAGGGACCTCAGCCTGAAAAATGTGTCTGTAAAGCGCTGTGTACAGCTAGCAGCGCTATACATGAACATGCTCATATTATTATTATTATTATTATTATTATTGTTACATAGTTTCGACAGTCATACGTTCCATTACACAATAGAATTCACAAATGTGTTAGCAGAGTGGGAATGGTTGTTATATATAAAACACACCATGCCATAAAATGATAGTAGTCATTAAAGAACACTCAATAAAAATTCATGAGGCACTATTTTACAACATCATTATGTTAATTAAGTGCTTATGCAATATAGGCATAAGGGTATCACATTTTTAATTGTTTGTTAATAAGCGCTGCAAGCAATATAAAATTAGTTCCATATGTAGTATAGTAGTCGGTGGCTCCTCCTCACAATCATCTCATATAAAGGTAGACTCTTCTGAAATCATACATTGATCCGATTGTATCTTCCCCGACATCTCTGAAATACAGCAAACACATGATGGTCAAATATGGCACCTTACTATATATGTATCCGTGACAACGCATTACACAGCTCTATATGATTGTGTACATACACACGTCACTCACTTATATGTTAGAAGTACAAGTGTACATCAGTATGTAATGTTTCTTTAAATTTGTAGCAGGCATAACTATGTATATGATGTGAACGTTGCCTGTATACTGAAAAATGTGCGCGCACATCTTAGTGTGCGCACGCACTTCAGGCTTGGCTGCACTAACTGTTAGCGCATGCGCAAAACAAAGCGTACGTTGTGCGTTCAATACATCTTGAAAATACCATTAAACATAAAATCTTTATTTCAAATACAATGAATACGAAACTACATTCGTTCTAAACGAGTACATCTGTATTCTTTTGAAACAGACGTGTTTGGACAGAAAGGACGGCCGATAACACAATGCGCAAATGCAATACGTGTGACGTCATGTTAAACCAGCGTGAAACGCACGCTAACACTCCTCCCACTCAATTAACATTCGGCTAACGCCCAGTGAACGGCCCCAGTGTATGACACAGTGCAGTTACCGTAACTATAACAAAACAACACAGCCAATAGGCTTTGAGGCGCGCACGTCGCTTGGGGGCGGGACTTACATCCGTAATCCTTTTTAAGGACGCCTTGGGCCATGACAAGGGTCCCACGTCATACGTGGTGGACCCGCTTTTAAATGTTGCATGATAACAAAACAGGTATGTGTTAGAGTTATGTTAAAATGTTGCTAATATGGTTAAAGGGATAGGAAAGTACGTATATTTATTCCGTCAGCAATGTGTACTACTCTTTCAGGTTATACTATATTGTATTCGGCAACAATTTCTTTGTGATCGCTACATGTTATGCAGTCTGCAATGTTACGCTGTATCCACGCATTGAAAGTGAAAATGGTGGTTAAAAAAAAAAAAAAAAAAACATTTAAACGCACAGTCAACGCATAACGGTTGTTATATTTACCATTCTTCTAGAATTAACTCTTCGTCTGGCTGCAACTGGTCGCTCCAGAAATGCAAGGCATTTTCATCCACGCTTGACCCACCCGCTGAATCCAGTATGACACACATCTCCTCCATGAAGCGCTCATAGGAATCGCCACTGCTTTCTTCAAACAATTGGTCGGGAGGTAGGTTCATTTCTTCGGGTTCCCATTCCAATGCATTTTCAGCTGAAAGGCTTGGTACATAATCATAGTACTTTTGTTCTTGTACAATGTGGGTTTCAGGAATGGAGGGTGCAGATATTGCAGCAGGTATCGATTCACACGGAACAGTAGTAGCGGATCCATTGCTATTGGCATTAGGAATAAATATGCCTTTCACAACAATATATGTGCCCTCTTTCAGGGTAAAATGCTTTTCCTTTGCAATCTTCCAGAAACCATAGGTGTGTTCTAGCTTATCCTGCACACGTTCAAAAAAGTCATTAGTTGATAAAGTGAATCTTATTGATGAATTAAAATTCCGCGCATGCCTACGGTCTTGGTAATAAGGATATTTTGCTCGAATCAAATCATAGATTTGGCGTGTGCTCGCTTTGTGTCCGCGACTGTTCAAAATTGCTTCTGAAACCATGTACTTATAACCTAAGAGGGGATTCATATTGTTAACGAATTCATCAGCCATGTCAGAGTAGCACAAAAGATGTGTGCAGTTCTGTGTTCTTTGCTCATCAAAATGATTCTGCTCAATGGCTAACAAATTCCTGTGTTTCGTTTTCAAGGTCAACAAAAGTAACTACTTTTACTCCTTATTTCAAACGCCAATTGGATGTGTCCTTTTAATTGGTTTAACTTTTGTGGTTAGTGATAGGCGAATGTGGGAAAAACATGTATCATTTTTTTATCTCGTTTGTGAAAACATTCCTACACTTTTATTTCAGTAACATTGAGTTTTCTTGAAAAATAACAAAGATCACTGTGTGAAAATAGTGCTTAGACAGCCATATCAGTAAATACACACACCTGCAAAATGAAATGTTTTTTTCCCACATACATTTCTGTGTGTATTTGAAAGTCTGGTTAACTACCTGTCTGCATGAATTTAAATACGTGTGTATCTATATATATATATATATATAAATATATCTCTCTCATAAATATATATATATATAAAGTGTATATTGTACTAAATGTATAGTGTGTGTGTGTGTGTGTGTGTGTGTGTGTGTGTGTGTGTGTGTGTGTGTGTGTGTGTGTGTGTGTGTGTGTGTGTGTGTGTGTGTGTGTGTATATATGTATATATATATATGTGTATATATATATGTGATAAAAAATCACTGGCACTCCAATAGAAATTCAATAATGAATAGGTGCATGTCCCATATAAATAATAAAAGTATACATTACCGCATAGCAGCAAATAGGGAGACAGCACTCAGGTGAATGAAAATAAATGTATTAAATACAGCACATAACTCCAACGTTTCGATCCCACAGGGGGATCTTCCTCAGGGTGGTGCAGTTATATATATATATATAGTTATATATATATATATATATATATATAGTTATATATATATAGTTATATATATATAGTTATATATATATAGTTATATATATATATATATATATATATATATATAGTTTTTTTTTTATATTGCAGGAGTACACACAACATATTGATGGCAGTAAGTAGGCCTTGTATGAAACCTATTTAAATGGTGATAAACATGAGTGAATTAAGTAATAAACATTTGTTTGCACCCAATAATGTTAGAGGCTCACACTTAGTATAGTTGTCAAACATTAGGCCTGTATTATTAAAATAGTGTGTTTTCACAAGGAAGCATGAAGTGTATGTTTTTTGTAAATACATCTATACCAGTTTAGATAGTACTATATATACACACACACACACACACACACACACACACACACACACACACACACACACACACACACACACACACACACACACAGTGTGTGTCTGTGTGTGTGTGTGTGTGTGTGTGTGTGTGTGTGTGTGTGTGTGTGTGTGTGTGTGTGTGTGTGTGTGTGTGTGTGTGTGTGTGTGTGTGTGTGTGTGTGTGTGTGTGTGTGTATATATCAATACATACTACATATATATTAGTATCAATTCAGAGATGTTCTTGAAACAAGAACACATAAATGATTAAAGGACAACATTACAATGGCCACCAAAGGTAAGTAATATTTAACACAAAATCCTGCTGTACACGTACAAGAAAGATGTTTGCAGTTAAATAGGTGCTTTTATAATTGCATGAAAATAATATACACATGCAATGATTACATCAATTAACACACCCAAATGCAATGTTTTGCTGCAAAGTCAATGGCAGCTTCTCTAAACTTAGCAACTGGCTCCTGGTGGACCATTACTGAACAGACGATTAATACATCAATATTTATAACACTATTCATTAATTAGGAGTGTTAACATTTCCAAAACTTCACGTGTACAAGAACATACTTGAAAGTTTGGAAACAACACAGTCTTCAGCATACATACAATAGTAATTAGATAATCTGAAGTCAACAAAACAAGGCCAAAGACATATTTTGTGAATTATAATATTTTTTTTTTTTTCCTTTTGCGAGCGAGTAACAGGCCTGCTTGTTGTCTCTTGAATTTTCCTTTTTTTTTTGCCACCAACTTTAGCCACAACAGAG
Organism: Ascaphus truei; assembly: GCF_040206685.1. Lineage (NCBI taxonomy): Eukaryota > Metazoa > Chordata > Amphibia > Anura > Ascaphidae > Ascaphus > Ascaphus truei. The sequence goes on from NC_134488.1 coordinate 18,215,359, forward strand.
CCACTTTGAGTGGCCTCTGGCACTTCACGGGCAGGGCTTGTGGCCAGTGACTCACCTACAGGGCTTGTGGCCAGTGACTCACCTACAGGGCTTGTGGCCAGTGACTCACCTACAGGGCTTTTGGGCAGTGACTCACCTACAGGGCTTTTGGGCAGTGACTCACCTACAGGGCTTGTGGCCAGTGATTCACCTACAGGGCTTTTGGGCAGCGATTCACCTACAGGGCTTTTGGGCAGTGACTCACCTACAGGGCTTTTGGGTAGTGACTGTTCACGGACAGGGCTTGTGCCCACTGACTCACCGACAGGGCTTGTGCCCACTGACACATGTGAGCAAGTTGGTAGACACTGCACAAGTGATGGTTGGTCTGTTTCATGTGTGTCTTTTGTTGTTTTTGACCAAAAACTGGTCAGTAGTAACTGCTTGTGTTTTCTTTTTGTGGCCTCCTTTGTAGGTGTCAGCTGCTGAATTTGTACAGATGGCAGCGGTAGGATGTCGTCAGGAACCTGCACAGCAATGTCTGCTACTTGACCGGTAACATTTGGGCCTGGTGAATGAATATCAGAAGCATGTGGTGAAAACTGACCTGCATGAACAGATCCTGCCTGTGAGGTGTTGAATTGTGGTACATTAGTCATTCTCCAGTAATTAGCTTGTGTTTGCTGAACAACTAATGCTTCGAATGAGGTGTTGATTTTTTGCAACTGTTTAGGCACTTCAATGAAGACTCTGTGGAGATGTGCCAATTGTGAAACTGTTTCTTCCTGCAGTGCAATCATCCTTTCCAGCACTGTCATCAGGTCAGAATGGCGACGATTTTCTGCTTCCACAATTTTTCCCTCAGAAGCTACAATTGCATCATATGTGGTATTTGCTGGACGATTTGGCGGTAAAACAGTTTCAATTGGAACCTCTTCATGGTCACTTGCTTGTATTTGTGTGTCTATGGCGGCGGCGGCGGCATCATCATCATCATCATCATCATCATAATCCTCTTCATCATGTTCTACAAATAAATGTACACATTATTAAATGGCATGTTAATCTCTGCTGTGTTACTATGTAATTCTACTGTGTCATAAGTAACAACTAACATGTTTCCATACGTTTTATAACCTCACATTAAAAACTACCTTGACTTAAGAATAATGTTTGGACTCAGTATGAAATATGAGTGAATGAAAACTTGCTGTAAACTCACAACTCCTACATGATAGTTAACATCACTAACACAATACATGTTGCCTTACACTTCATTTTCACTGACACTAAGTAATCCTATTTAAAGAAGATGTGCAAAACAAATAATGAACATGACAACATAACATATAGAAGAGCACATATTATATGGCCACCAACTGATACACTCACCTTCTAGGTGTGTTGAGCTGGCTGACCCAGGTGAAGACACTTGTTCAGTCTCAGGTGACACATGTCCTTCAGGGGCAACTATATATAACAATAACATAAGTTTTACATTTACATGTGTAAATATTGAACAAACAGTTATTGTATGTTCTGTATTTATGAGTACCTAACAGCATCATTTCCTTAACCCAAAATGTGTGTGTGAAAGTGAACATAAATAGTTGTAATAACAATGTACATGCCTGCGTACTTAGAACTTTTGAGTTCCCTAACATAAAACATACTATGTTCCTGCAGTAATGCGTGAGGATAAATAGATAAAATTTGTACATAAAAATCATATGTTGTGTAGTGATATCAGTATCATAATGTACATAACTATCATGAGATGACCATTCACAATGGTTATCATGAAGGTGGTCATATTGCAAAAAGTGTTGTTTTTGGTAGAGGATATGTGTGGTACATTAATATAAGATGTGGCACACATGAATGTGGCTGTGACTAAACAAGACAACACATGCAGTGTGTGATAATGTGTTGTTGATAGTAGTTCAACTATAGATATGAGTGAACTAATGTGTGACGTACGCTTTGATAAGTAATGAGTTGTTGGGGCATTTAGTAGCTAAAGTGAAGCTTTCAAATGAGTGTGATTAACTTCAGTTGTGCTAGTCAGGTTGTAAGAACGGTATTCACTTCCCCAAAAAGCCTAATCAGCCACACCTTTCAATTACTTGAAACAGGTGAAAATGGTGTGAACTAAGTTTACCCTAAAATGAGGCTGTAATTAGTGTGTGTGCTGAACCCCACCCCCTCTGTTGAAGTGTATGCTGTGATGAGATATTAATTGCAGCTGCTTTAACACAATGGTAGATGAGCTAAATAGTCGTGTGCAGTTTTTAAGTTATGAAAACAATGACATAACATATGATACGTGTGCCTCATTATGCTGTCTGTATATGACTTAAAGCAAAAATGGACCTTTTCATAAACAACTATAGATGTGTTAGTGCAAGTGATGTTTGTAGGCCGTTGCATGCAATATATTTGATGCATGCTTAAAATAGGCAGTAATGTCATGTTTGTCGGAGTAAAATAAATAAAATACACAATAATATTATACATATTTCTGTTCTGTACCTGTAGCTAGTAATAATTTCTCATTAACATGTGTTACACATGTGTACTACCCTGTTGTTCCCCATCTTCGCCCAGCATCAATTGCTTCCACTGCAGTAATGCATTTTGGGAATTCACATGTAAATGAGCACACAATGGCACGTGCTATATTAGTTACTGCTTTTAGTAGGACTACAACATATATGTCTATTTTGAGATATATATATATACAGAATCAGACATATACATATATAGATGCAGGTATGCTTATATTGTGAAGACAGTATAAAAAGCAGTGTAAATATGCAAAATAACTGTAAGCAACGACACGCCTAGTACATTAATATTTCTCACCTGGTGGAAATTGTGAGGGATAAATTCCTATATCACGGTCACCAGGTAAACCTTTCACGACGACGGGAAGTAATTTTGCCCGAAGCAGCTCCTCCAATGGATTTAATATGAGACGTTGTGGTGTCGGCCCACCTCCAGTGCCAGTAGCATGCACGCGTTGGTGTTGTATTTTCTTTTTCAATTTGGACCTAATATCATCAAATCTCTTGTGACAATTCCGCTTGTCCCTCTTATGATTCCCACACGCATTGACACCAATGACTATTGTGTCCCACATTTCTTTTCTGCTTGCTGAACTTGTCCGCCCTTGAAAAACATATAAAATATATGAGGTAAATTAATAATAATAGAAGCACCAGTTTCCTACACTGCTAGCTGTTCCAAGAGATAGCAAACATGCTGTTTTAGGTGTAATATGTGAAGCACATGAGCATTCACTACTAAACCTATACATGTAAGCAAGGTTGCATTCTTCATATTGTATGCAGTTATGGCAAATTGACCGCCTGTGTTTAGTTGTCCTTGTAAGGCATGATAAAAAGCTGTGTTTCCAGACTAATTAACATAGAAAGATATTCTGAACCCATATTTGCATATGAACAAAACTCAGATGACCTAGGATTACATGTATTTGAATAATAAATGTAAAGGTACACTTACCTAGTAAATGTCCATATATACTGTCATAGTGCTCCAGAATGCCAGTGACAAGAGCTGTATTTTCCTGGTCATTGAAGCGAGGATTACGTGGCTTCTCCACACGTTTCTTCCGAGCAGGTTTAGGGTCAGAGCTTGCCTGGTGCTGACTGGACTCTCCTTCTTCCAATGGAAGAGACTCCAAAAGCTGCCCACCAGCAAGCACGCCACCACCATCCACCCCATCAGCAACTGCGCCACCAGCAGCACTCACAGCACCAGCACTCCCACTTCTAGCACCAGCACTCCCACTCCTAGCACCAGCACTCCCACTCCTAGCAACAGCACTCCCACTCCCAGCAACAGCACTCCCACTCCCAGCAACAACACTGCCACTCCCAGCAACAACACTCCCACTCACAGCAACAGCACTCCCACTCACAGCAACAGCACTCCCACTCCCAGCAACAGCACTCCCACTCCCAGCAACAACACTCCCACTCCCAGCAACAGCACTCCCACTCCCAGCAACACCACTCGGTGCACCAGCAACATCACTCCCCTGAACAGTACGTTCACTCCGACGCGTACTCGCACGAGTAGCACTCCCACTCCCACCAGCATCACTCTTCCCACGCTTTGCGGGCATACTTCCAGCACTCACAAAAAACAGACAACTAATGTACAGCCAATCACACGAAACACTTCCACATATAAAACAAGACAAAGATGTAAACAAAACAACAATGGACAAAGCTCACCCAATGCACAACAAGTCTCTCCGTCAATATGCAAATGTTCAATCAGCCAGCTCTGTGCGTCTCTCTCTCTCTCACTCCCAACAACACAGAGAATGATTAGCAGTACACGTTGCCTTTAAATATGGCGCGCAATCCAATACATGCTTGTTTCGCCTGATTCAGCAAGATTTGTGATTGGGCAACCTATCAGCACCCCGCCACGCACGCCGATACACCTGTGTGTGATCGGATAATCATCGTGAGAGTGGGCGGATTTGTTTTCGGGTTGATTTTGAATGTATTCGGCACTTACTGCATACGGAGAGGAAAAATCGCCATTAACATGACTAATCGGTAAGATTGCCGATTTCACTTAATCGACGCTTACTGCATGAGGCCCATTGTGTGATATCCCGAGTTAGCACTGCCATAGAATCCTGTGGAAATTGTGTGACGTGCGGCATTATTATAAGATATGTTGTGTAATCAGCAGGAGCAGTGCTGTCTGCTACCTCTGCATGTACTGTAAGATAAGTCCATTTAAGTGGGTTTGCAAGTCTCTCAGTTATTTCTACAACTTAGTCCGACTGTAGAAACCTGACGGTATGTTTGAAAATCGCTGCAATATGCTAAATTTGCTGTTTTTCTGCTTCATTAAGCAATGGGGTTTTTTTTTTTACCGTTTTCACTTTTTCACCCAGTCAGCGATGTGCCTAATCTTTTGAAGTTCTTTATTTAGACAACAGTTTGAGGTGAAAATGGATAGTCGTAGGTGTATACAAAATACTTGCAATTGCTGGGCTGTTTATGTTTAAGAGAGGAAAATGTTTTATTGCGAGCATAAACTGCTGGTTTCATCCGCTTGTTCTCCTTATTTTGAGCACAAATACTTATTTTATTGGAACTAGACCTGTCGGGGCATAAAGTCACCTCCCTTGGGGGTAACCAGTGCAAAATAACAAGGCCAAATTATTCAAAGACAAAATCCCAATGACTTTCAACGGGAATCCTTTCCCGCTGTATGATACATATCCGGAGTCAGCAATGCCAGTCCTCAAGAACCACCCACCTGTCAGGTCTTCAGGCTATCCCTGCTTCAGCACAGGCAGCTCAGTCTTTGACTGCGCCACCTCTGCTGAAGCAGAGATATCCTGAAAACCTGACCTGTTGGTGGCCCTTGAGGTCTGGAGTGGTCCAACCCTGATATATCTGGTGGGTTTTTTAATCTGTTTTTGCCCCCGTTTTGCAGCCGTGAGACGTTAGTAAACAGACCCCCATGGAGTCCTGAAATCTCGCGTAGAAAATCTTCACTGTATATAATTTTATGTTGATGCAGTAGAAAATATCAAAACCCGCACATAATCCCATTTTCTCTAAAACCAGCACAACAGAAATAATGCCTTCCTTTCTGACTCACAGATGCTAGGAGCTATATTTTCACATTTTCAATTACACCTCACGTTCGGAGCTATTTCAGGCTTTTAAATCTTTCAAAACCTCAATCTCGGCGTTCTGCAGTCTACAGCAAGAGGTCTTATATTTTTATGGCGCCTGAGCATGATAAAAAAAAAAAAAAAAAAATGCTAAACAGTGCCCTGAAAACCCTGGAAATGTGGATGCTGATTAAGAGATCTTATCAGTGTTCCTGGTTATTGGAAGCAGCAGAGCATGTTCACCTTCAGGTCTTTCCAATATCCTATTTATAGGCTCAGGAGCATGCCTCGGTGTATGGGGATTTCGCCTGAATATGGGTAGAGTGGACAGTAATGGATTATACTCTTCCATTATCGTTAACACATTCGCATTTTTGCCCTGTCAAACTTGAATTCCTGGTCCTGTATTACACAAGTATCTCATTCCAATTCAGGGTGTCACTCACTAACCAGCATCTACTTCTACGGTGTTACTGCATTCTAAAATATCTCAACACTGCAAGCTGCTTGTTAGAGATGCAATCCAAGCGTCTCTTCCACTGTGCCTCTTACTCTCTTTCCATATAATGGCAGCTTTTCTCAGTATTTGGAATTTGTATGGCTTTCCAACAAAGTACTCCGTACAGCACTGTAAGTAAGGAGGAATAAATAGCATTAATGCACAATTAAAATAAACGCTCCCTCCGTGCTGTCCAAGACTTTGGAAGCCTCTTCAGCACTGAAGAGGTTAAACAATGAACAGCAGTCAGCCTAGCCTACTTTCTTTTTCACAAGAGTATCTTACTTCCATAATTAGATAATTTCGGGCTGATTTTCTAGAAGTGATTTCAGTGCTTAGAAACAGAAGTGTTAAAGGGAGAATAAAAAAAAAAGGCTATGGTTTTTGTCTCGTTGCGCAGAGAATTTCATTACTAATTGAAAGCTTCCAGCAATGTGTTGTTCTCATTTCACTTGGTCACGTAACGAGATGTGTCCTTGCCTCAGCTTCAAGTCCACACATCTGCTGCCAAAGTTGGCATTGTACTGTAGCACGCTGCGAGATGAGACGCCCAAGAAATGGTAACTGAGATCAGCAAGGAATGGTTAACCACAAATGATGCAGATACAGTAGTGTTAGAGATAAAATCAGCATCAATTCTGGGACCCGCTTAATATTGTTTACTGTATTTAACCACTATGGTGCGAAAAGTGCCTGGAATGCACTGAAGCTAAGCGAAGAAGCAGTTGTCTTGTTGTGGTGATGTCACTGGCTTTGAAGAGCATCCATGAACCCAGTACCCAGTGTCAACTCTCTGAGGCCAGTTTTACTTTATTATCAAGTTCCTCAGGTGCATAAAAGTGGAAAATCAAATGTACAGATCTGCATGCACTGCAATACTATAGAACAGCACCAACATCGTCAATGTGTAACCTACAGAAATGACTGTTCCATCACTGTTTCCTGGATCACCTAATTAAACATTGTATAGTGTACTGAAAAAGGGGTCATTTACAGGCTGAGCACTTCCTGGCGGTGGGTTCAGGCAGCCACGTTATTGCAAATAAAGCCGTGTGGAGTTTAGACCTGTGTCCAGTGCTCTCTCTATAATAGACATTCTCCTACACGTGTCAGAGTTCTGAATAGATCATCCTGCCTGCAAATGGGTCACTATACATTTCAGGCAGTGATTTCTCATAAAATCAAAGATATAACTCTCAGCAGTACAGCGAGAAAGTGCAGACCCCTCACCTCAGTGTTTACACAAAGCATCATTGAACTCTCACAAGTGTCACGGGTGCTCACCACAAACCCGGGCAGGACCGCGGGGCTGAGGTGGGGATGTGAAAATACCGACCTAGGCCGCGAAGCCGGGTCCGGGTTGCGCAGCTCGTGATCGTGGGTTAACCGGGTCAGGGCAGGAGAGTGTAGGATCTTAGTAGGTACTTGCCATAGTAGGGATTGGAGAGCTGAGAGTAGTCGAATTCCGGAGCCGAGGTCGAGGAGAGAGCAGAGTAGTCGAATTCCAAAGCCGAGGTCCAAGGATGCCAGAGGTCAGGAGTCCGGTACAAGGCTGGGGGTCAAGATTCAAAAACAAGAGGACAAGGCAAGGCAGCTCGTACTGTAGCAAGCACAGCAAACACAAAATATGCTCAGAAATCAGCCCAGGGCTGACTGAAGCTATATACTAGAAGGAGCCAATGGGAAAGCTTACCCAGGAGTGAGGTTAGAGGTAAGTCGAACGCCTGTAGGAGAATGCAGGGTGCAGGGCAGGTGTACAGGCAGCATTGTGATTGCCAGGGTCCGTGGTATTGGTGCGCGCGTGCGACCTCGACAGGGGCACGCAGCGGCGCCTGTGCTAACCAGCTGTCTTGCTGGTACTTGCGGGAGTCCGTTGCGTCAGCGCATGCGTGTGCGTGCCCCCGTCGATTCGGGAGCAGTGGCGGCATGCGCCCTGAGTGTGCGCGTGCCTCCGACGCGAGGAGCGGGTGCGCGTGGATCCCTGGAGTGGAGAGTCACGGGAGGTAAGGGCTGCGAGCGGCCGGCCCTTACAACAACCCTGCATAGTTGCCAACTCTCTCTGAATGTCAGGGAGAGTCTCTGGCTCACAATTACTGAACAAGGGGTTACACGAGCGAACACCACATTTTACCAGTAGCTGCCAAAATTCTGGCATTGTTGCACGATGCTTACATCTTTACCAAACTACTGTAAATGCCTGCTGTGGATTTGGGCAGATTCCTTCAGCTAGTGTAACTCTTAAAACCGTCATTAACCCATTGCTTTAATCACATACCTTTTCGAATTTCATCTACATCAGCATTTGCAGCAGAGAATGTCACCAATTCCGGAAGTCTTTGAATGTGTGTTATGCCATGCAGATGAGGTCCTTGTATATTGCTCTAACAGGAACATGACAACAGATTCCACAAAATCCTGAACATTCTTTGGGGCAGGTTTGATTTATCCTGGATGAAAAGGATCACATACTGCTCCAAGGCCATAGAATTTCAGCACTTGCAAAATAACCAGATCATTATGCAGGTAGAATTTGAGCTATCCTGGTAATGCCAGAACCAAGTTTTGTGTCAGATGTTTAGAGAGTGATGGGACTGGCAAATCACGTGGAGAAGTATTTCCGTCATCTTGCATCATTCACAGTCATTTCAATCCTGGTCTGAGAAAAATGAGTGGTGCTGGGGTGAAGTACAACATCAAGCCTTTTGAAAGCTTAAAGATGAACTCCACTCATCAAGCGTCCCTACACAATACTCACTAACAGAAACTACTGTTGCAGCTAACGCATCAGGATACGGTCTTGAGGCAGGTGTGGACAAAAATATAAAAAAGACTTCGGAGCCAGTCAAAAATGTTAGGGGCCAGAGTTTTGTTAAACAGGTGGCTCTCTGCCCCATCTCCACTACCCCCTGTTGGCAGCTCTGTTTGTCAGTGTTTATTTGTGACATACTGTACTCTGACACACACTAACACACACAAACTGACACTGTCCCCGCTGAGTGCCGTGCATGGGATCTATTTCAGTATTCTGTCCAATGCAGCCACCTGCCTCGGCCTGCTTTCTGTTGTTTTCCTGCCCAAACGAAGGCAATTGCACATGCGTGCGCCTGTGCACGCACTGCTCTATCCTTTCTATTTCACCTCTACTGTATCATGTCAAGCATAATAAACCAGTGGGAAACTAGCACTCAGCACAAAGAGAGAGCAAATTCTAGGTGCCAGACATTGAAATTGTAAGTGCACTTTCCTTCCCTGGTCTAGGGGGGTACTAACACAGAAACAGACAGGTAACATTTGGTGACCTATCATTTTTATGTCCAGGGGACTGTGAGATGCTGAAAAAAAGAGATGCCCAGTTTGAAAAGTGAGCATTAGCTGTGAACTTTATCTTCCCATCTGCTTTGTCTCAAGTTTGTTGTTAAAACTGACCATACTGTAGAGATCATACTTAATACAACTGGGCTTCAAGGACTTGAATAAGCTGGCCTCATAGAAAACTGCATTTTCGGCTATGTTTACTAAGATACTCCTGCAAAATTGTACATGTGCCAGAAAAGATGCTAATTACAGCAGACACCTTATCAAGAGCTCCAGTTCATGAAAGTCCATTTGCAGGGAACATACTGTACAGTTAGAATAAGAAGGCACACGTGTTTGTGGATTCCGTTCACATTAGAATTCCTAGCTTATTGATGCCCAGCAATCAATGACAGCAAGTGAGCAAGTACTGTCAATAAGATTGGTTAGAAAGTGGAACATACCCCAGGATGCGGCTCTATTCTGCCAGTCAAGGAAGATCTTCAACTTGTTAAAAAAGGGTGGTGATTCCAGTTAACTCGAGACAAGAAATATTAGTTAAACACTAAGGCATAACTAAATGAAGACCCCAGGGCACAACAGCCAGTGTGGCGGCCTTGTCCCAGTGTGCCGTTTCGACATGCAGTGGAGACATGTGAAACCTGACTAAAGTATAGCTTGACAAGAAAAGAAAACAATTAATCTCATCTCCTCTTCATTAATGACCCTGACAAAAAGTTAGTTCTTCTGGGAGAACTCGATATACCTCATGCTGGTGGATTATTTCTCTAAATATATAGAGGTACATCAGCTAAACTGACTGTGATTTCTACTGAAGCTGTTAAATATATCTTTGTAAGACATGGAAATCAGAATTTGTATTTTCTAACAGGCCATAGTTCAGTGCTGCATACTGTCAGACTTTTGCTATGGACTTTGGATTTACACACATCACTAGCAGTCCACAATATCCACACATGAAGCAGAGCTAGCAGTGACAACAATGAAGAGTCTGTGGAAAAATCAGTAAGGTGCTACTAATGTAGCAAAACCATTACAGCATGGATTGTCATCTGCACAAACTTTCAATGGGATGAGTCCTCATCTCGAAGTTATCACCTTTTCTGATCATGGACAAACTTGGAAGAGTTTCGAAGAAGAGAAGCAGACTGTTAAAGATGTCATCAGCTGTATTACAATCAACAGAATACTACCCATACATTGCCACAACTTAGTCGGGGTCAGAGTGTTTGAATAACTACCAAACAAACGCCAAGGTTTTAGCTTGCTCAGACAGCAAGAGGGCTAGTTCAATGCAATAGAGTCCGCTTGTGCCATATGGTCAGCAGGTACTAAATGACATTGCCAATGGACAGCAAGAAGCCCCAAACCCTCCAACTGAAGTTCCAGAGGGTTTGTAGTAAACTGGGTCGGGAAGGTTTCGTGAATCCCACAGACATTGGACTTACATTATAAAGAACTATCACTTTTCCAAGCTAAAGAGAGTCAGTTTCTTAAAAATAAAAAATAAAGCACACCTGTTAATGTATGGTTATTAACGCGTTCTCAGAGAGAGATTTTGTTTACTGAGAAGGGTACGTATACTGTGAAGGGTTCTGGTACAAGCTCTCAGAGCACTTGTTTACTGGGGGTGGGCTTCAGGCAGCCACATTGAAGTAAAAAAAGTTGCATAGTACATTTCAGACTTATATCCATTGCTCTCTCCCTCTCTAATGGTGAGTCCCCTACACACATTTCAAAGTTATTCCCTTTGTATGCAGTGTACTATCCAACTGGTGGTCTTACCTCTTCACTGCTAGAGGGATCTGCAACTCAATGTATTTCAGTACCCCTCTAATAGTGATAGGTGCAAACCACCACCAGTGCTCAGTAAACACTAAATATTTTGCATACAAGTAGTGTACCTGTCCAGGACTGAAGAGGTTCAACAATAATTGGGCTGCTAATACTATATAGTGAAAGTCAACAAGTTTTCACTGAATTCAATAAAACATATTTCAGTGAATGCATATATGCTTAATAATAGTAACATTATAATTATATTAATTAGACCTAAACAATTGCTTCGCTTGCATATGTGCAGAACTACCATGCAACTAGGCACGGGCGGAACTGTCAAAATCCGTTTCCCGGTCTTCCCATCAAAAATCCGTTCCGCGGTGTAGAATCCGTTGACGAATTGTTCCAGTTTCAATCCAAAACCGCCATTAGACAATCTGGACGCATTTTTAAGAATCCAATCCACAGACTCCGTTGTCGGATTGTTAAAAATCCGACCATAGATTATTAATTCGCCATGTGGATTGTCCGTAATAGAAAAATAAAAAACGAAAATGGCGAGTCGCCCTTTTTGAGAAATTTAAAATCTGCGGACCAAAGGAACCAGCCAATCAGAGGCGGATCCAAATCTGCAACAACAACAAAAACCGCCCATCCCTACATGCTACCCACTAGAGTACAGAATGAAATAATGTTGCAGGAAAAATAGTTTTCATGGTTTAGGTTTTTTCGATTCCTGAACAAAAAAACTGAATCAATGTGTCCAGCATGCCAGATAAACATATTATATTCACTGCTAGTGAACACTTAAAGGAACCTAGTATTCTATGTAGCAATTATTTTTTTGCTGTCTTTCCAAAATGGCTTCTTGGCAAAGGTATCTACAGTATACTGAAAAAAAATATCTAATATTGCTTTTCCGAGAAAAGCAATGCAGTCACTGGCAGAATACAGTTTCTCTCTGCAGAGCACAGGACGTGTAAGCATGAAGAAAATCATCCACTGGGGATACACACATGCAGGTATAGCCCAGTGGTTCATAACCTCCGATGAGACGTGTTAAGCTATTATGGCTTCGAAAATTATATATATATATGCTGCATTCTGCCCCCCACCCCAATTTATCCCTATGCTAATTAGTAAAATGTTTACTTTATTACATTGCTAGAAGGCAGATAACTAGGAACATTATTTTTGTTGGAAATAATTATATCTATATATGCAAATCCAGGCTTATAATGCATTGGCCAAAGGATTGACACTAATGAACCTTACTTATGAGAAGCATAATAGATATTAAACGTAATAAATTGTCATGTTGGATGTAATGTAGCATTGGAGATTTTTTGTCTACTGTACATTAGGTCACTAACCAGTAGCACTCCTATTGATTATATATATTGTGACAGATACCAAGGAATGGTAATAAATTCCATATATAGGGCTCCCAGGATACTGAACAGTTTCTATCCTGTTTGGCCTGGGAGTGCAGCCTCATAATACATGCACTCCATCCCACAGTTTGGCAAGTGCTGGAACTGAGGGATGAGGGATCCAGACCAGAGTTTGTCTGCTGCCTGATTTCTGTCACCTGTCGTGCTAATTAGAAATCAGGTATTTAAGACTGATTTCCTGGTTCCTCTTCCCTCTCCCCAAGAGCCTGGAGACAGGAAGGCTGCTGGAAGCAGAGAGGTGAAAAGCCTCTCCCCAAACAGGTTAAATCATTCTGTTCCTTTTTGTCTAAAACTGCAAAGTACCTTGTTTTGTTGTTGGAAGTGGAAAAGCCACTTCAACCCTGAGTCAGGGAAAACCTAAGTTAAGTTATTGCTCAGGTGAGCAGCTTTTTGTTTTGCTGTGTTTCTGTTGTATGCACTGTGGCAGTCTCAGTGCCTGGGACTGAATAAACCAAACATAGCCTGTTTAAAGGAACAGCACATTTAACCTACCCTAAAAGACCGTGTTCTAACAGTCCGGGACAGACGGCGGAGCCCCGGAGTAAGCCGTTTGTCACAATATATATATATATATATATATATATATATATATATATATACAGTTAGGTCCGGAAATAATTGGACACTGATACAGGTTTTGTTATTTCGGCTGTGTACCAAAATAAATTCAAATTACAGTTAAATAATGAATAGGGGGTTAAAGTGCAGTCTATCAACTTTAATTTGAGGGTATTCACATCAAAATTGGAGGAAGGGTTTAGGAATTACATCTCTTTAATATGTAGCCCCCTCTTTTTCAAGGGACCAAAAGTAATTGGACAATTGACTCAAAAGCTGTTTCATGGACAGGTGTGGGCTATTCTTTCGTTATTTCATCATCAATTAAGCAGGTAAAAGGTCTGGAGTTGATTCCAGGTGTGGCATTCGCATTTGGAAGCTGTTGTTGTGAACCCAGAACATGCGGTCAAAGGAGCTCTCAATGCAAGTGAAACAGGGCATCCTTAGGCTGCAAAAAAAAAATCCATCAGAGAGACTGCAGGAACATTAGGAGTGGCCAAATCAACAGTTTGGTACATTCTGAGAAAAAAAGAGAACGCACTGGTGAGCTCTGCAACACAAAAAGGCCTGGACGTCCACGGAAGACAGCAGTGGTGGATGATCGTAGGCTCCTTTCCATGGTAAAGAAAAACCCCTTCACAACATCCAGCCAAGTGAAGAACACTCTCCAGGAGGTAGGCATATCATTATCCGAGTCTACCATAATGAGAAGACTTCACGAGAGCAAATACAGAGGGTTCACCACAAGGTGCAAACCATTCATAAGCCTCAAGAATAGAAAGGTCAGATTAGACTTTGCCAAATAATATCTAAAAAAAGCCAGCCCCAGTTCTGGAACAGCATTCTTTGGACAGATGAAACTATGATCAATCTGTACCAGAATGATGGGAAGAAAAAAGTATGGAGAAGGCTTGGAACGGCTCATGATCCGAAGCATACCACATCATCGGTAAAACACGGTGGAGGCAGTGTGATGGCATGGGCATGCATGGCTTACAATGGCACTGGGTCACTAGTGTTTATTGATGATGTGACAGAAGACAGAAGCAGCCGGATGAATTCTGAAGTGTATAGGGATATATTGTCTGCTCAGATTCAGCCAAACTCAGCGAAGTTGATTGGACAGTGCTTCACTTTACAGATGGACAATGACCCAAAACATACTGCGAAAGCAACCCAGGAGTTTTTTAAGGCAAAGAAGTGGAATATTCTGCAATGGCTGAGTCAATCACCTGATCTCAACCCGATCGAGTATGCATTTCACTTGCTGAAGACAAAACTTAAGGCAGAAAGACCCACGAACAAACAACCACTGAAGACATCTGAATTAAAGGCCTGGCAAAGCATCACAAAGGAGAAAACCCAGCGTTTGGTGATGTCCATGCGTTCCAGACTTCAAGCAGTCATTGCCTGCAAAGGATTCTCGACAAAGTATTAAAAATGAACATTTTATTTATGATTGTGTTAATTTGTCCAATTACATTTGAGCCCCTGAAATAAGGGGACTGTGTATGAAAATGGTTGCAATTCCTAAACGTTTCATCCGATATTTTTGTTCAACCCCTTGAATTAAAGCTGAAAGTCTGCACTTCTATTGCATCTCGGTTGTTTCATTTCAAATCCATTGTGGTGGCGTACAGAGCCAAAATTATGAAAATTGTGTCAGTGTCCAATTATTTCCGGACCTAACTGTATATATATTATATATATATATATATATATATATATATATATATATATATATATATACACACACAATCACACAAACATATTCTCTCTCCCTCTCTCTCGTGAGAAAAATTTTGTGAACCCCATTGATAATTACGGAAATGCCATAGTTTTTCCATGATAACCTTCTTGAACAAAACCAGTCTTAAATATCCAATAGGGTTTATATTAACCAATTTCATGTCTTTTGAAATAAAATGCTGTTTGAATTAGACAAACAATTAATAATTAAGACTCAGGGTATGTGCAAAAGTAAGTGAAATCCCAGTTTTATCAGATAAAATAAAGGGGATAATTAGAATCAGGTGTTGAAATAATTAGGTAGATCTTCAGTGGTGAGTTTGGGAGGCTCCACCATATATAAAGATCAGAAACTTTGTGCGTTAGGTCTTCACCATACAGGTGCGGAAACATGTCATGCCACGATCATAACAAATCTCTGAGGACCTCAGTGCGAGGATCGGGCGCAGGCGTCACCCGAGAAGGCAGCATCAGCAGCAGACTCCGCTCCAGACTTTGATGAAAACTGACTGCTGCTATCCCACGCCACTACCTGCTGTGCTGAGTTTTCTCAGCAACGAATCAAGAGGCTGATTCTTGCAGCAGCCTCTGCTGCTGCACTCCTCTGTGATTGGCTCATCTCCCTTTATATGCTCAGCTAGTGCTGCTACAATTTGGCTGAGCATAGTTGCTATCTTCCTGTGACATCGTCCTAGTCGCAAGCACTTTACTCCTGCCTTGCCTTGTCTTGCCTGCTTTGCTGTCCTTTATCTTTCACTTCTATGGAAACATGGCTACCTCTCAACGCGTGCAGCGGTTAAACCTACTCCCCTAGTTCCGGATGTCCCAACACCAAGTTCTACTCACGCCTAATCGCCATTTCAGCTGTCGTGGGTTTCTAAACCAATGTTTTATTCAATTTGAACTTTCTCCCTCTCGCTTTGTGTCTCAGCATTCTAAAGTCGCCTATATCATATCGCTGTTAACTGACGACGCCCTGGGAGAGATGACTGGATCTCACAAGTAGCCTCTCTTTTCACTCAGGAGCTCAGAAGGGCTTTCGACACTCTAAGACGCAAGGTAATGGCCTCTTCTTTCTTCTAGCATATCTCTCAAGGCACCTGGATGGTGGCCCGCTACGCAGTCGAATTTCGGACCCTCGCAGCAGAGTCCGGATGGAACGACGAAGCACTAGCAGCAGTTTTTTGGCAGGGCCTTATGGAGAATCTAAAGGATGACCTCACTATGCTGGAACGTCCTAATAATTTGGAGGATCTCATCACCTTGTGTATCCGCATGGATCAGCGTCTTCGGGAGAGAATAGTGGAAAGGTCCCAGCGCGAAGGAGGTACACGTTCTTTTCTTCATCTTCCAGCGGTTCCCGTTACCAAGAATTCCCTGGATCCAGATGAGGCAATGCAGCTCGGAGGTAACAATCGGCCAGTGAGAAGCAGCGCAGATGCAATTTCGGGCTCTGTATGTATTGCGGAACCACCGGGCATCAGGCTCTCCGCTGTCCCAACAAACCTGGAAATGCCAAATTTCAGTGAGAGATGGGAGAATCACACTGGGAACATTACATACTTCTTCCTCTTCTTTATCTACTAAGGCGATGCTGCCTATCAAGTTGACCGGGAAATCTTTCACGGCCAAAACTCGGGCCTTTCTGGACTTTGGGTCAGGTGGTAACTTTATCGACCAGGCTTTCGCGGAGAAAGATGGCATTCATTGATACAATGAAAATCTCCGTTAAGATTGAAGGTGATCGATGGCAGACCGCTACAGCCCACGTATATTATTTGGTGACGACTCTGCTACAGTTGAAGACAGGTATGGATCACATGGAAATGATTCAACTGGACGTAATTCACACCCCCACTATTGATGTAATTCTGGGGTTTCAGTGGCTTCATCTCCATAACCAGGTTGTAGATTGGTCGTCTTCTCAACTCAGACATTGGAGCTCTTGTTGTCTTAAGAACTGTTCTGTTCCATCGCAAACGTTGGCTGGGGTATCGATACAGTACCAGTGGATGCAAAATCCAACCTTCCTAATATCTACTCTTTTTGATAAAGTTCTGTCCAAGGAACTGCCACCACACCGGTCCTTTGACTGTCATATTAATCTTTTGCATGGGTCGGTTCCTCCCCGGGGAGCTTCCTATCCACTTTCACCTCCGGAGAACCGCTCCATGAAGGAGAACATTCAGGAGAACCTCCAGAGGGGATTCATTTGAGAATATGCTTCCCCTGCGGGCACAGGGTTTTTCTTCATTAAAAAGAAAGATGGAATGCTACGGCCGTGCATCGACTACCGAGGACTCAACAAAAACCCTCATCTCCAAGCTGTTTGACAGGTTGCAAGGAGCCTCTATCTTTACCAAATTAGATTTGCGAGGGGTTTATAATCTGGTCAGAATTTGTCAGGGTGATGAATGGAAGATGGCCTTTAATACGCGGGACGGCCACTACGAGTATCTGGTCATGCCTTTCGGACTCTGTAACACTCCTGCCATATTTCAGAACTTTGTGAACTAGATATTTAGGGACCTTAGACAAATATGTCATCGTATACTTGGATGACAATCTGATTTTCTCAAAATCAGCACAGGAACATCCAGAGCTTGCGAGGCAGGTTCTAAAACGATTAAGGCAGAATCGCCTGTTCGCAAAGCTGGAGAAATGCCAATTCCACCAAACCAGTACCTCCTTCCTGGAATACATCATTTTCGATACTGGATTAGCCATGGACCCAGATAAAGTCAAAGCCGTTATGGAATGGCCTCGTCCGATCAGCCTGAAGGCGGTCCAGCGGTTTCTAGGATTTGCCAAATATTACCGCCGATTTATTCAGAACTTTTCTTCCATTCTGACCCCCATCACTGCCTGAACCAAAAAGGAAGCGGATCCTTCTAAATGGTCTGTTGAAGTGGTTAATGCATTTGATAAACTAAAGACAGCCTTCGCCTCGGTCCCAGTTCTGGTACATCCAGATCCCTTTCTCCCCTTTACTCTGGAAGTAGACGCATCGGATGTTGGGGCAGGAGCAGTGCTATCTCAGTGAAAAAAACCTAAAGCCAGATTTCATCCGTGTGCATTTTTCTCCAAATGATTTTACCCAGCCGAACGGAACTATGACGTGGGCAATCGGGAACTTTTGGCCATAAAGATGGCTTTACAAGAATGGAGGCATCTGCTGTAAGGGACAGAGAATCCAGTGACCATACTCAAGGATCACAAAAAACATTTTGAACATTGAGGGAGCCCGACGATTGGGGTCATGACAAGCGCGGTGGGCATTATTCTTTTCTCGCTTTAACTTCATCATCTCTTACTTACCAGGTTCCAAAAACATGAAGGCGGACGCTCTTTCCCGTCAATTATTGGTCGATGATATTGCGGAGGATCACGTTGAACCTACTCTTCCATCTTCACGCATCATCTCAGTGGCTACCTTTGACTCCCTAGATGACATCATTCAGGATCAAACCCAAATCCCAGAGGGCCTCGTGGTTCCAGAAGGATGACTGTTCGTCTCACCAGCCTTCCAAAGAAAGGTATTGGAATAAAACTCATTTGATATTCTGAACCCAAAATAATTTTACTTGTGTATTATTTTACCCAATTTCACAGGACATAGTTCTAAAACATCTGGTCTTCCGGGTGAAAGGAGGACCATAGAACTACTGGAACGAAACTTTTGGTGGCCTGGACCTCTTGCCATGGGCGGAATTCTCCCATAATAACTTGCGGAGCAAGTCATCACAGAACTCACCCTTCTTTGTTAACTTTGGTTTCCATCCCTCTGCTCTTCCCTCTCCAGGAACTGCATCCGGTGTCCCTGCCATGGATGACTGGATCCATCAGCTACAGGAACTATGGGGGAAGACTCAGAGAAAACTGCAGAGGGCAGTAACCACACAAAAAAAACTCAGGTGGATCTACATCATCGGGACAGCCCAATATACCATCCCGATGGCCAAGTATGACTGTCTACTAAAAATATACGCCTAAAGGCACCCTTAGCAAAGTTACCTCAAAAATCCATCGGGCCTTGCGTCTTCCACTATCCATGAAGATCCCATCGGCATGTCATATCTCCAAAAACCTTTGTACAGGATCCCAGGTCTCCTGTGTCTGCGCCTCCTCCGGAACCTCTCCTAGTGGAAGGACAACAGGAGTTTGAGGTGCAGATGATCCTGGACTCCAAACTGTCCAGAGAACATTCAGTACCTTGCTCATTGGAAGGGCTTTGGCCCTGAAGAACGTACCAAGGATTGATTTCATGCTCCTCGTCTGGTATAGGCTTTCCACCGGAGATACCCCTCGAAGCCGTGTCTGGAGCGCCCGGAGGTCGCTCCTGAAGTGGGGGAAGGGGGTACTGTGAGGATTGGGCGCGGGCGTCACCCCGAGACGGCAGCATCAGCAGCAGACTTCACTCCAGACTTTGATGCAAACTGACTGCTGCTATCCCTCGTCACTACCTGCTGTGCTGAGCTCTCTCAGCAACGAATCAAGAGGCTGATTTCTGCAGCAGCTTCTGCTGCTGCACTCCTCTATGGATTGGCTCATCTCCCTTTATATGCTCAGCTAGTGCTGCTGCAATTTGGCTGAGCATATTTGCTATCTTCCTGTGACATCGTGCTAGTCGCAAGCACTTTACTCCTGCCTTGCCTTGTCTTGCCTGCTTCGCTGTCCATTATCTTTCAGTTCTACGGAAACCACGGCTACCTCTCAATTATCCTGTCTCTCTCCAACCCTCGACCAAGGCACGTGACCCCAACGATCCATACCCCCTACTACCAACGACCACAGCAAGTAATACTACGATTCTCCCTTCTCCAACCCTGACCCGGCTACCCACGACCATGACTCTGCATTCCGGATAGGACCTCCCGGCCTCAGGTCGGTGTTTCTGTATCCCCACCTCGGCCTTGTGGTTCAGTCCAGTTTGTGGTGGGCACTCATTACACTCAGAAAAGCAGTTATTAATGGTTAGTCTAGGAAGGGTTACAAAACCATTAAGGATGTGGGGCTCCACCAATTCACTGTAAAGACAGATAGTCTACAAATGGAGAAAGTTCAAGAGCACAGTCACTCTATCCAGGCGTGCCTGTGTGCGACAAAACGTGTCAGGGTACGTCATCACGCACGGTCATTACGTCATCACGCAGTTGCGCGACTAGCCGGGTCGCGCACGGAGCAGATTCGTGGCGGTTCAAACACAGAGGCTTTACTGTTGCTTCATTTGCAACTCCTGCGGACATTGTAAAGACTTATTGGGCTTCTTGGCGGACTGGTGTCTTTTGTCTCGATTGTGGACTACAGACGATGGGATAGCTGGATGGCGGTGACATTGATTCACAAATTGCCTATTTTATTTGGTTAAGCTCACCCGCCTCACTTTAATTTTTAATTGTCAGGTCATGATATATACTTGTGATGACCAGTCTACTGAGAGACATTTTCCACCAATACAGATACAGAGAACATGTGCAGGCAGAGTAGGACCCGCAGTAAAGGGTTAACAGTGACATGGTTGTAGGCTTATAATGCTTTGGCCAGAGGATTGACTAATGACCCTTTCTTATGAGAAGAAGAACAGATAGTATGTAACTTAATAATTTGTCATGTTGGATGAAGCATTAGGGCTTTTTTGTCCTTTGATGTATGTGTATATAAATAACGTGTGGATATATATGTGTCACTCCTACTTAAACATATCACACATTTAAAGATACAAAATGCTTTGTTGTATAACAAAAAGATAAATATTGAAATGTGTGGCTTCTCTTAATGTCAAAATGTCCATAGCACTTAAGTACCATGGACATTCCAGATTTTGGGTAATGTGATCGCTGGTGCACAACAATGTGTCCCTGAGCCCCTCTATGAGAGCCACAGTTATGATCCGTCCTAGACACAAGCAAAGATAGTTTCGCCAACACGGATGTTAACCAAACCAGCCATAATAAAGGAATGTCGGCCCTTTTGATGTTCACTAAATAATGGTGCAATTTTTTTCACCAGCACGCAATCAACCTGTGGAACTCGTTAGACAGGAGGGTAGAGCCAGAAAAAGTGTCCTGGGCACGGTGGTTGCGGGGGGCCTGGCCAGTGCTAGAAGTTGGGCCCGGCCTCTTTTGCATCCAGCTTCTGGGCTTCTGGTTGCCGGACCCGACTCCCAGATTCTCCTTCCTGTTCCCACACCGTCCTCTCTCTCCCACCGGTGTGTGCCGGAAGCTGGGTCTGACTTTACTGGTGCACCCAGCTTCCAGTGCGCACCAGAGGGAGAGAGAGGCCGGTGTCAGAAGAAGAAGCAGACAGAAGCTGGGGAGAGCCGGGAGCCGGGCCCCTGTGGCGAACACCAGAGGCCGAGTCTAGGTGCCGGGCCTGTTTGCCACCGCTGAGCCCGACTCTTCCCAGCAGCTGCTTGCCTCTTCCCACAGCAGGCTTCTCTTTCCTGCCGGTGCATGCCGGAAGCTGGGTGCACACGGAAGTCAGGCCCAGCTTCTGGTGCACACAGGCGGGAGAGAGAGGCATGCCCAGCATGGAGTGAGGCAGCAACAAATGGTGAGAGCTGGAGGCCAGCGGCAACCAGAAGTAAATGGTAATTGTATTTGTGTGGGGGGGTGGTAATTGTATTTGTGGGGGGGGTGGTAATTGTATATGGGGGGGTAGTGGTAATTGTATATGGGGGGGTAGTGGTAATTGTATCTGGGCGCTAGTGGTAACAATATCTGGGGTGTAGTGGTAACTGTATCTGGAGGGTAGTGGTAACTGTATCTAGGGGGTAGTAGTGGTTTTTGTATCTGGCGGGGGGTGTTTGTATCTGTGGGGGTGTTTGCATCTTGGGGTAGTGTACTGGTGTTTGTATTTGGGAGGTAGTGGTGTCTGTATTGGGAGGGGGTAGTGTGTATTGGGGGGGTTGTGTGGGCAGTGTGGGAGGGCGAATTGTATGGGTATTGAGGGAATTGTGTGTGTGGCGACGGGAGGAGGGGTAAATGAGTTTGAGGGGGTTATTGAGGGAGCGTGATTAAGATAGAGGGGGTAATTAATTGATAGTGGAGGGGGAGAGAGAGTGAAGAACAGTGGGGAAGAATGAGAGGGGGGGGGCAAATAGCAAACAGGATATAGCATTAACAGTTTTAAAACAGGGCCAGATCTATTCATAGATGGATACTAGAGGCATGCACAGATCTGGAGGCAGGGAGTAGGTGATGCCGCACCCAGCTGCTTCCACTACTTGCCACTGTGGAAGGCAAGATACTGGACTTTATGGACCACTTGGCAGTTCTTATGTTCTTACTATCAAGGAGTACTTCAGTATTGGGCGATACATTTTTTTATTTGGACTATCAGTTGATATTATAAGACAAGCTTTCGAGGTTTCTCCTCTCTTCTTCAGGTCTGGCAGATATTATCAAGGATTAACTCGGCTTTAAGTGTTATGCATGACGTTGTAAAATTGTCAGCTTTGCTGTTACATTGATGCTAAAAGAGGAGCAAAGATAAAACGCTAATGACTGTGTTCACATGTACCGTACTCCTGTATCATTCACCCCACTGTCACGTTTCATACTGTATAGTGCTTAAGCTGTGGGCAAGGATTCTGGGTATTAACATACATGCAAGCTAACACAGCAATGTTAAAAGATGCACTTTTAACTTACGTTTTAGTGCACATATATTAAAGTAATTGGGGGTAAATCCTCAGAAGGTCATTACATTTGTAACATTACGTTATCTCATTTTAACATATCGATATCCGTAACGAATATCCCCAAAAGGTGCTTAGCACTACGATATGAAGCCATTTTCCGTACAAACAAGGGAACGATAAATGTTAACGCACCGTAGGTTTACAAAAGAGATCCGCAGACCTCCGTTACTGTTAGCAAATGATAATAAGGCTTTGATATTAGGCACCTTCCAAAAGCCGCTCTTACTCATATCCAGACCATAATTATCATTGAGTTATTTCTTGGAACGCCTAAACGCAAATGTAATGAGTATATGTCTTAACCCTTTCATTACAAAATGGCACGTGTGTCCTACAAAGATATACAGTATATATTATGGATCTATTAAATGTCTGAAACGCATCACAAACTATATTATGTTTTTTAGTGATTAAAGTGATATGTTGGTGTGTGCTAATTAGAGGCGGGCGAATCCGCCCAAATCCGTTTCCCAGATTTTCGCTGATGTAACCCCCCAAATCCGTTTCCCAGATTTTCGCTGATGTAACCCCCCAAATCCGTTTCCCAGATTTTCGCTGATGTAACCCGCCCAAATCCGTTTCCCAGATTTTCGCTGATGGACAGTAAGCCCCAAAATCCGTTTCGCTGTGTAAAATCTGCAAACGGATTTGCGCGGTTGAAATCCAATGCGGATTCCCCAAAAAACGCCATTGGATACAACCCGTGGACGGATTTGTAGAACCCAATCCGCGGATTCAGCAATCGTTAGCGGATTCTTAACAATCCACCAAAGGATTGCTGAATCCGCGGATTTGGGTTCTCCAAATCCGTCGACGGGCTGCGGAATCCGCGGAGTGTGTTGGTAATAATAATGCAAAATCCGCAAACCGCGAATCGCCCTTTTTCAGATTGATCCCCTGAAATCCGCGGACCAAAGGAACGGCCGACCCGCCGCGGATTCAATTCTGCCCCAAAAATGAGTCCATATCTAGTGCTAATATGGTATATAATTAATGTACAATTAAAAACAATAATGTCCTGCCTTCCTTTATTTTAAGTGTACATTAATTAAAATGATATATTCATTTATATTGTTGAGGTATGTATGGATATACTTTTCATTATTATACTCCCATACTTTAAACAGTCATTATTACACTGTAGACCCCATAATTAAGTGAAAAAGTGAAGTGTCACAATTATACATTTCTCAATATTATAACAAGATTTGCATTGGATTTTGGTACGCACATGAAAATCTCCGTTAATAGCACTGCCTTAATAACGTGCCTAAAAGGTTTCACCAATGTGCACGATTCGGTGTACACTGGCGACACACTTTATTCGAGCTCGGCTAGTCCCACGAATTCGGGTATACCCGGGTGTATTGAGGTTTGTGACTGTTTTCTGCCCGAGTGCATTGAGTTATTTTCCAGGCAGGGATTGAAGCATTTTATTCCCGCTGGCTGCAATACTGCACAGTATATATATATATATACTGCATTACATTTCATGAATTTATGCCATCTGGTAGACACGCGAAGCATTGCAGCCTATTAAATCCTAATCATCATCATTTAACAGATCAGCCGCCCATCAGCCAGGCATGAACCCAGGCTGGGAAGGCAAATGCAACGGGGCTTGTCAGAGGTGAGGAGCGGCGCATTCCAGGTATCTGCCAGGTACATACTGGGTATTTGCTCGAATAAAGTGTGTCGCAGCAGTATTAGAGAACGTGTCTCAGAGACATGAAAATCACAGTTAATAGCGCTACCACTTTGACGAACGGACGTGATTTTTGCATCTCCTTAGTTTTGAGAATCCCCGTTAATAAAAAAAAGAAAATGAATGACCGTTTCCCATTTCGGGAACATAACGTTAGGTCAAAATGACCGGAGCTCTGAGGATCTATCCGCTTTGTTCCTTCTTTGTCCCACCTGTATGTGTGAGAGAGTTGGAGTGTGGAGTGATAGAAGCATTTGTTACTGCCATTGCATCACTGTATTTTGCATTCACTTTGCATTCACTTTGCATCTCTTGCATTGGCATACGATATGAGCCTTAGCTATAGGGAGCAATAGACGGAACTAGGGGAGTTCCTTGGCACACACATAACATTATGTGATCATTTAAATGCATCTAGAGTCATTTTTGTTCACTTGACATTCATTAATTACATCCCAAATAATTAATATCCATTTCCCCCACAACTCTCTACGGTATATGCCCTTAAACTCACCACAGAAACCCAATACTCTCCACTTATTTACCACAGTGGGTTAGAGGGCAGGAGGGGGTGGTATCAACAAAACAAGCATGACAGGTGTAGCAAGAGCCTACATTATTGTTGACAATATTTTCTTGAAGAAGTTGTTCTGAGGTCACGGAGTGTGTAGAGCAGCGGTGCGCAAACTGGGGGGGGGGGGGGGCAGGATTATTTAGGGGGGGTGCAGGATTATTTAGGGGGGGTGCAGGATTATTTAGGGGCGCGCAGGCGGCGTGACGGCAGACGCTGTCCGCGGGCGGTTGAACAAGCTCTGTGCTGTTTCTCTGCTCGTTGCTGGGCCTTGCTGTGGGGGCGGGGCCTTGCTGTGGGGGCGGGGCCTTGCTGTGGGGGCGGGGCCTTGCTGTGGGGGCGGGGCCTTGCTGTGGGGGCGGGGCCTTGCTGTGGGGGCGGGGCCTTGCTGTGGGGGCCCCTTGCTGTTGTGGGCGGGGCCTTCCAGTGGGGGCCCCTTGCTGTAGGGGCCCCTTGCTGTGGGGGCGGGGCCTTCCTGTGGGGACCCCTTGCTGTGGGGGCCCCTTGCTGTGGGGGCCCCTTGCTGTGGTGGCGGAGCCTTGCTGTGGTGGCGGGGCCTTGCTGTGGGGGCGGGGCCTTGCTGTGGGGGCCCCTTGCTGTGGGGGCAGGGCGTTCCTGTGGGGGCCCCTTGCTGTGGGGGCGGGGCCTTCCTGTGGGGGCGGGGCCTTGCTGTGGGGGCGGGGCCTTGTTGTGGGGGCGGGGCCTTGCTGTGGGGGCCCCTTGCTGTGGGGGCGGGGCCTTGCTGTGGGGGCCACTTGCTGTGGGGGCGGGGCCTTGCTGTGTGGGCGGGGCCATCCTGTGGGCGCCCCTTGCTGTAGGGGCGGGGCCTTGCTGTGTCTCTGCGGGGCCTTCCCTGCACACAGACAGCCCCTACTCCTCCTGTCTGTTTCCCCCACACGGGGACTGGAGCATGCGGAGTACTACCCACCCAGGTAAAAGTGTGTAAGTGTGCAGTGTGTAAATGTGCAGTGTGAGAGTGTGTGCAGTGTGAGAGTGTGTGCAGTGTGAGAGAGTGTGCAGTGTGAGAGAGTGTGCAGTGTGAGAGAGTGTGCAGTGTGAGAGTGTGCAGTGTGAGAGAGTGTGCAGTGTGAGAGAGTGTGCAGTGTGAGAGAGTGTGGAGTGTGTGTAGTGTGTGAGTGTGCAGTGTGAGAGTGTGTGCAGTGTGAGAGTTTGTGGAGTGTGTGTAGTGTGTGAGTGTGTGCAGTATGAGAGTGTGTGCAGTGTGAGAGTGTGTGGAGTGTGAGAGTGTGTGAGAGTGTGTGGAGTGTGAGAGTGTGTGGAGTGTGTGTAGTGTGTGAGAGTGTGCAGTGTGAGAGTGTGTAGTGTGTGAGTGTGTGCAGTGTGAGAGTGTGTGCAGTGTGAGAGTGTGTGGAGTGTGTGTAGTGTGAGAGTGTGCAGTGTGAGAGATTGTGGAGTGTGTGTAGTGTGTGAGAGTGTGCAGTGTGAGAGTGTGTAGTGTGTCTGAGTGTGAAGTGTGTCTGAGTGTGAAAGTGCAGTGTGTCTGTGTGAGTTGTAATTGAGTATGAGTGGGTGTTGTTATTGAATGCTGCGGTGCGCAAACTGGAGTGGGCGCAGGCGGCAAAACCTGGTGTGCGCGGGCCGGCAGACGTTGTGCGAGGGAGGGCAAAAAAGCTGTGCGCGGGCAAACAGCCGAAGAAGTGGTGCGCAGGCGGCCGAACAGGATAGAGCAGGTGGCGGCCACGTGATGTTGTGTGCGCGCACGGGGGCTTCGGAGGTAAGGGGGAGGAGCACGCCCCAGCGCTGTGATGCCAAACGCCCCTCCTTCCGGTGTCTGCTCTACAATAGCGCTGTGTTCCTGCTCTCCTCCGCTGGCAACCTGCTTCGCTGCGATCCTCTGCGAGTGAGAGGGTCGGCGGCCACTATATCCATCATACTATGAATGTACAGAAATAATGTAAAAAAAGTGAAAACACAACATTGAAAACAGAAAAAATTAAATAATACATAATACTGTAGGTAGGAGTGTGGATGACACTGGGGACAGCAAGCAAAAGAGCAGGGAGAATAAAAAGGCAAATGGGAGAAGGATAAAAGGGAGCGGGAAGGAAAAATAAAGGGGGGGGAGGGGAGAGAGGGAAGGAAGGCAGCAAAGAGGTGGATGAATGCCCCCCAAAAGGATTGCCTTTGTGCACATACGCGCTCCCAAGCTTGGCGCTTGGGGAGACAAACAAAATGGACTTTGAAGCACGCTCGGCAGCAGTCAATACGCGCGCACGCACACACAAACACACCCCCTCCCGATTCAATCCCCCCACGCTCGTGCTTGCAAAATTATGCAGGACACCCTGTGTTCATGCTTGGAGAGCTGGTGATGTCATCACTCTCAGAGGCAGCGTGGACGCAGCCTAATTTTGCCAACGCAGCATAATTTTGCAAGCGCGAGCTGTTGAAATAAGTATTTAGACATATTAGTATTTACATTGTATACCGTTTAATAAAGGTTTTTTTTTATTTTTCATGTGATTTTGATGGCATCAGGCAGGGGGGGGCCCGAGAAATTTCATGGATGAAAAGGGGGGCTCGGCATAAAAAGTTTGCTCGCCCCTTGTGTAGAGGATCAACTCAGTCAATATCGGTGTCAAATATTTATTTGCAGCCAGCCAGCCCTTCCATGAACAGAAGAAGCAGCCGCCAAACGTTGCACACACGGGGGATTATTTATCACTCTCTGTTGCAGGTTAACGCACCTGCACAGGTGTTAACGCCCATTTAAGTCACTGGGAGATAATGCCCATTCGGGTGCGTTTACCTGTAACCGAGCTTCATGTATCTGGGGGGGGGGGGGGTGTTTTGTACTGGTTTGGTTCTAGTGTGACGTGTGCAAGTGGTTTTAAATCAAATCCACGTTTTACATTTGCGATCTGCGAAGAGTTAAGTAGATGAATCACTTCCATCAGAGGAAGTTTTTTCTTTGAACATCTTCTTCGGAGCAGGGCACCAGTACCTGACCATATGGAGTCCACTGATTCAGCAGACACGGCTTTCTGACTACGGGGAATAAGAATAATCCCCCAGCAGTATTATAGTGTGAGACAATGGATAAGAGGCGTCACGCCAACATGCAGCAGCCATTATTCTAATTTATTGGCTACGTTGGTGCTCATTTATATTCCAGGACAATCAAAGCGGAAAATGAAGATTTTTGGCGTGGTTACTTCTTGAAAAACAACTTAAGTGCCCTTACATCAGGACTCCCTAAATTCAGCATTTGAGATAACCCAACAGAGCATTTTTTTTCAAGGTTTCTCTAATTAAAACGATTTAATCAATTAATATTGCTCTAATTATACCTAAGACAACTTGCTTAGGTTTGTCGGCTGGTTGCTCTTAATGACTCTGTCCTACATGTAGACATGACATTTTACTGCCACCGCCGTTTAGCCACCGGGACATTTAGCCGCCGGAAGTTTCGCCCTCAAAGTAATGTATACTGTAACCGCTTAATATTACCCCTTATCCTAAAATCCCATAACTTTAACTCCTTACCCTAACCCGTTAACCCCTTGCCCTAAAACCCCTAATCATAACCCCTAATACCAACGCTCATTATTACCCTAAAAAACCTTAACCCATTACCTTAAAACCCCAAACCTTACCCTAAAAAGCTTAACCCCTCGCCCTAAAACCCCTAACCTTAACCCGTAATGCTAACACCCATCGTTACCCTAAAAATCTTATCCCCTTGCCTTAAAACCCCCAACCTTAACCCATAATGCTTACGCACATCATTGCCCTGAAAACCTTAACCCCTCACCGTACAACCCCTAAAGTTAACCCCTAATGCCACCGCGAATCCCTTTCTTTAGGGGCGAAACGGCTGGTGGCTGGACAGCAGCAGCGGAAGGTTCCATTCCGCATGTAGAATTCTAACTTTGCTTAGACAATGGGGGGGGGAAACACACGTCAAGTCACCAAACCAGCTAACTGAATTTTATCCCAGTCTTGAAATATGTCTATTGAAGTAAGCTTTTACAAACACTCAATGCCTTCATCCCAGTGACCTTGCAGCAACTGGCACTATGATAAACTGCCTTTGCTTTTTCGGCCTTAACAAATAAATACTACACTGCCTGCACTTCTATCTGTAATTCTGCACATGGGATTTTCTCAACTTTTTTATCCGTGGCACAAGGAATTCTACAGCTTTAGTGATCGTGTTCCCTTACATCCTAATTTTGCAATTATTTCTGCTGGTGTACGGTATTACATGTTTTCTACATCACTCTAAGTTATAGAGTAACACAAGGTCACCGTTGCTTTTACACTATACAGGAAGGATTCCAGAAGATCAGTGCATATTTCTTTCTTTCTTTATTTCTTTTTTGCGTTATTTCCATTTTATTCCAAAATATGTGTCAACGATGAAAAAGACCCATATTTGGATTTGGTGTTTTCAGTTCACTTTTTTTTTTTTTAGTTTCCATACTCGTCCGTGATACCTTTGTCTCCTACCGGTGAACGCGCTGTCACAAGAGGTAGAAATGAAAACCGGAATCCCGAATTACAAGGAAGGAACTTTTTGGCAATTATAAATTCGCCAAAATTGATTTAACCCTGTAACAGGGACATGTCATTGTTTAAAATAAAAGCCTCTAGTGCAGGGGTGCGCAAAGTTTTCTGCGTGCGCCCCCCCTGCCTGGAGCCCCAGCGTTCGCGCCCCCCTCGGACTGAAACCGGCATCAAATGACGTCGCGGGTCATGTGATGTTGCGTCACGTAACCCTGCTACGTCATTTGACACGTGGTTATGGCGACGCGTGACGTCACATGACCTCGCGGTGTCATTTGTCGCCGAAGATCCATCTGGCAGCAGGTA
Source organism: Ascaphus truei (assembly GCF_040206685.1). Classification (NCBI taxonomy): domain Eukaryota; kingdom Metazoa; phylum Chordata; class Amphibia; order Anura; family Ascaphidae; genus Ascaphus; species Ascaphus truei. The sequence continues at coordinate 18,245,180 of NC_134488.1, forward strand.
AGGGAGTTACAGAGGCCTCACGCTTCCCCAGGCATTTAATTTAAATGCAGTGGGACCTCTGTAACTGCTGCGCCCCCCTTAACTAATCTTGCGCCCCCCAGTTTGCGCACCGCTGCTCTAGTGGTCTGAGAAATTCAGCAGAGAGCTGGTTAATTGCGCTACTTAATTAACCAGCTCCACCTGAGCAATCAGACAAGGGTAAAAAAACCTTGCTGGGAATAGACCCCGAGACTCCTTGGCACAGTCACCAATGTGCTGACAGAGGAGATGATGTCTTGAGCACAAAGGCTGTGCTGAGATCAAGGCACCAGACCCAGAGACTGATCTGCAGGGTCACCTGCTTTGAGGTACTTCTTGGGACTTTGGGGTGATAGGCTGGTAAGGGGCTTTTCCTCCCAGCCTTGCAGATAGGGACAGGGGAAGTACGTTAGCCCTTACAAGGGATAGGTGTTTGTTTCTTTAGTATACTCTATACGTATATTGCCTTAAACTGCAGTTTAAGTGACAGGCGGAATAAAGCCATGTTTAATTTCACCCAAATCGTTCTCCCTGAGTATACCTCTGCACAGGTCCCTTACAAACCCCATCTGTGTCTGCAGTGGTCAGCAATGCTACTGTAGTTTAATAGCTTTCAACATAAGTCTTCTCTACAAATGACCAACATTGTGTTCCTAAAGCCCTTGTTCACCAGTACTACATCAATTCAGTTCAATGTAGCATCAGCAATGCAGCCTGTACATCCTGGTAAATAAGCACATTACTCAGCTATTACCAGGCTCCAGATAATCAGGGACATCATTTTCCTGTTCTGGTTTTGCAGCTCTCCAGTGTTTTTTCAGATTCCCTTAGAGAAAATGTATTGGGGCAAATCATGTATTGTTCGGTCTAGGGCTGTTTTGCTGCGACTACATCAGCAATGTTTATCCGCTACTCACCTTGCCGCAGGGACCTCTCGCCGCCAGCCGCTTTGCCACCAAGAGGTAAGTCCCTAACCTTACCCTAAAAAACCCTTATCTAAACCCCAATACTAACGCTACCCCCCTACCCTAAACCCACCTAACTCTATACCAGGCCTGCACAACTTATAAAGTGAAACGGGCCAAACTGCTCCACGGAAAGCAGATTCGGGCCACACTTTAATTAAAATTACCCTCCCCCTTTACGACTCTTACCTCCCCCCACCACAACTCTAACCTCCCCCCACCACAACTCTTACCTCTCCCCCTCACAACTCCTACCTCTCCCCCTCACAACTCTTACCTCTCCCCCTCACAACTCTTACCTCCCCCAAACAAAACTCTTACCTCTCCCCCTCACAACTCTTACCTCTCCCCCTCACAACTCTTACCTCCCCCCGCTCACAACTCTTACCTCTCCCCTTCACAACTCCTACCTCTCCCCCTCACAACTCTTACCTCCCCCCACCACAACTCTTACCTCTCCCCTTCACAACTCCTACCTCTCCCCCTCAAAACTCTTACCTCCCCCCACCACAACTCCTACCTCTCCCCCTCACAACTCCTACCTCTCCCCCTCACAACTCTTACCTCTCCCCCTCACAACTCTTACCTCCCCCCACCACAACTCTTACCTCTCCCTCTCACAACTCTTACCTCCCCCCACCACAACACTTACCTCTCCCCTCACAACTCTTACCTCCCCCCCTCACAACCTCTCCCCCTCACAACTCTTACCTCTCCTCTTCACAACTTTTACCTCTCCCCCTCACAACTCTTACCTCCCTCCGCTCACAACTCTTACCTCTCCCCCTCACAACCTCTCCCCCTCACAACTCTTACCTCTCCCCTTCACAACTTTTACCTCTCCCCCTCACAACTCTTACCTCCCCCCGCTCACAACTCTTACCTCTCCCCTTCACAACTCTTACCTCTCCCCTTCACAACTCTTACCTCTCCCCTTCACAACTCTTACCTCTCCCCCTCACAACTCTTACCTCTCCCCTTCACAACTCTTACCTCTCCCCTTCACAACTCTTACCTCTCCCCTTCACAACTCTTACCTCTCCCCTTCACAACTCTTACCTCTCCCCCTCACAACTCCTACCTCTCCCCTTCACAACTCTTACCTCTCCCCTTCACAACTCTTACCTCCCCCCCCCCACAATTCTTACCTCTCAACTCTTACCTCCCCCCCCACAACTCTTACCTCCCCTCCCACAACTCTTACCTCCCCCCCCCACCGCACTCTTACCTCCCCCCCCCCCCGCACTCTTACCAGCGGCAGGTGCGGTGGTTGATGCGGCGATCTCTGTCTTCCCCCCTGAAAATTATACTGTTCCCCCTGCAGGGCCAAAAATAAATGGCCACGCTTCGTCATTTGACGCCGCACAGGCCATTTTTTTAGGGCCTGCAGGGGAATCAGTAGAATTTTCAGGGGGGAAGACAGAGATCGCCGCACCAACCACCGCCGCACCAACCACCGCCGCACCAACCACCGCCGCACCAACCACCGCCGGACCGTGCAGGCTGCACAGTGAGTCCGGGCAGGCCTGCTCTAAACCCTTACCCTAGTCCCCTACCCTAAAAAGCTTAACCCCTTGCCCTTACCCAAACCCCTTACCATAAAAACTTAACCCTTTACCCTAAAACCCCTATCCTTAACCCACTACCCTAACCGCTAAATGAACCCTTAAATGAACTTACCGTGGCGAAGCCGATGGCGGCTGAGCGTCCAGCGGTGGAGCGGCTGCGGCGGAGGGTCCCTCTGCGGAAGAACGCCGGCAGAGACTTGGTCACAGTGAGACGGCCTCGACCATATGTCCGATTCCTTGTATTGTTGACATTCAAAGCACTACATGACACGGGTCCCAGCGATCTGACAGAGCATCTAGTTCCCTACACTCCCATTCGCCGACTTCCATCTGCAGGCAAAGGACTCCTAACAGTTCCCAGAATAGTCTTGACTTCCTTTGGCGCCCGAGCTTTTAGCCGCGCTGCTCCCACTCTTTGGGACATTCTGCCTCGTACAGTTCAAATCTATCAGGGAATCTCAGGGAATCTATAAAAACAGGCTCAAGACCTAACTGGTTTACCCAGGCAATTAATTAATGAACCACAACCTACCCGGCATTTAATAGCTACAGTACCGTCCCATCCTGTATTGTATCTTTCCTTGTGTTTGGTCTCTTTTATAACCTTAATTGTTTTCTTCTTTTTTTCCCCGTTTTGGCACTGTGAAGCGCTTTGAGCCCCATTGGGAGTAAAGCGTTTTATAAATAAATACAATATTATTTTCGTCTAAAATAAGGATTGTATGAGCATGCCCTTGATCATCTGGAGATGTCATGGAGTACATGATAAATATATCAGATTTTGTTTTCGGGATAGCAGAGGAAAGAAAAAAATAGAAGGAAATAGTTGTACATTTATGGTTCCATATTCTGCAAATTAGTTTACCAAGTGCAAACATTTTTCATGCAACATGATAACAATTTGGCATTTAACTGATATTAACTAAATAACGAATATCATTTTCCTTCTGTCCACATAAATGTCATTGTGTAATCACAGCAAATGAGCAAACATGACCAAAGCTCCAGAAAAAAAAAACATTTCTTCAAAAGGAAACCGTAGAGTTTATGATTTAGCACTAAAGGGGTTAATGGTACAGAACGTCCAGTCCCAAGGGTCACTGGACACGATTTGGGCACTGATGGCTTTTTCAGAACAGGAGGAATATGTGCAGGTGATGTTATTAATTGAAGGATGTATGGGCATATGGGGTAAAAAACAGAGAAGGTATATACAAAAGGAGGCAAGTACTCAGTGATATCCACTGGGCTCTAGCAATTCGGAGGGTCCCTGCACAGGGGTCACATAGTTGAAGGGATATCAGCACAGCGGTTCAATACAGGGGGTTGTGGTAATGTGAGGTCCAGTACTGAGGGGACAATGTGCTATGGGCTATGTGAGGGGTCTCACAGGGGGGAACTGTACACATCGAGCATCAAAAATATACTAGGGCAGCATTGATATGCCTATCATAAAAACATCGAATTTGACGACAAATAACCACTTGCCCACATTGTCTGCCCATGTTCTTATCTATTATTAACCCATTTGATTCCTGGCTTTCTTTCATAATTAGGACATCTTTATGTCTGTCATTTGTATGTACAGCAATACGAACAATAGTATTGTATTGTGGGGGTAAAGAAGATGAATTACTGAGGTAAAGGGAAAGGAACTTTAGTACAAAGAGGGTCACATACTCAGATGATGACTTAAGAAATCTGGGTAAAGTATATTCAAGGGAGTTATACCCTGGGCAGGTGTAGACAAACAATAAAAACAAAAATAAGAGAAGAAGCATCTGTTCTGGTTTGGGAAAACTAAATCATGAAGCTGGATGTCAGTACATTACACTGGCATCCACATACACTGTGAGATACAAAGGAAATCGCATTACAAATGTACACAACGATGCGCAAAGTCACAGTAACACAGACAAGAAGTTGCAGACAGAATAAAAGAATTGATGACTAAAAGTATCAGCTACTGGAACCCCCGCCCGCCCCTACTCAGAGCAAAGTAGACAGTTATCTATATACATCAAAGTTGGCTCAACAACATACAGATCCATGTGTAGGAAAGGTTCGTGTGGCACCTAAGGGGTTACAGATATTCAGTGCAGGATTGCAGAACATTGCTGTCCTAGGTCTTCTGTAGGACACTCATATTTAGGGCCCCCTATAGACGGCATCCCCTCACCACATCACACACTGCACATGTACATTTAATGAAGAGAAACAGAGAAATATGCAGTTGATAAAAACTTCTCCATGAACCAGCTTCCAGCTCATCACACCCTTTGCTCTTCAAACTTATAGACTGCACAGACATGCCTGTTGGGAATCAATAGGATTCACCATGGGGTGACCACTTTGCTTTATATCCCAGAACCAGATAGCCCTACTATAAACCTCCTACAATAAATTTTCTCAATGAGAAACTTCATTATGTTCTACAGTAAGCACGATCTTACAAACCAGGACTGCCTGAGCCATGTAAAGTGGAGCCAAGTGGTAACCACATGCCTTGTATCCCCATCACCTCACTGGACACTGTATCATCACCTTTCCCTGTCCACCTTCCACTCTATTTTCCCACCAACATTCTTCTTGTTCTGCTCCAAGCAATTTAAGGTCTGTCCCCTTCTCCCTCACCCTTTGGGTTCTTATACAAGACCATCCCTCATCTTACCTGCAACTGGATGTAATGAGGAGGCTGGTTTCAGGGATACTGCAAGGGGTGATGTTCCTCGGTGCTCTAGGAGTGTAGGGTGCCCGGCTCCCCCTCTACACACTGATCACTGTTACAGTAGTAACTGCAAGCCTCTTTGCTGAAGTCCTCTGTCTAGTAACAGAACCGATCCTTTTATGTGCCGCTTTCCTTTGTTTTGGTATCGGCTCCTACCATGTCATCAAATGAGAAAGGGGACAAGCCACTGTTATCATCGCATTTATAAAACCCTTTCCGAGATATAACAAAATACCCTTTACACTTAGTGCACCTGCTGCAGATTGCCTAACGCAGAGGATGCTACAGCCATAACCCTTTCCATCCAGTGCTGTGCTGCACATGGTTAAAGTCTCCCTGCGCTCCTAGCGGTTGGTACAAACCCTTCTATATATTCTGCTGGTGAAGGCAGCTAGCACATAAGTGCAGAGGGAAAGAGAGTGGTGCTGGGGAGGCCAGGGAATTCACCAGGCAGGCAGGAAATCTCACATCATATACTCCCCATTCACCACACTGTATGAGCAAAAGTGAGAACAAAATCCAGGTTTGTGTGAAATGACAACCAAGTCTTACATAACACTGTCATAAACCATTCTGTGTGTTATACACACTTTGTACAAAGTGTGTGTGTGTGTGTGTGTGTGTGTGTGTGTGTGTGTGTGTGTGTGTGTGTGTGTGTGTGTGTGTGTGTGTGTGTGTGTGTGTGTGTGTGTGTGTGTGTGTGTGTGTGTGTGTGTGTGTGTGTATTTTTTTTTTATCCACAGATGAATTAACTCAAATAATTTTTTTGTCCTGTGACACATTTTAAAGATGCATACCCATAAGGATGTCATAGAAAAAACTAAGGCTTACACACACATTACAAAGCATTCTGTTTCATGTGCCTATTTATTCTTCAAATTCATTTTTCCCCTATATCTCCTAAAGCACAGATGTTATAGAATTATTAAGCCACAAAACATGAATGGAACAAACAACATTATACCGCCCAGAAAGCTCAAAACACAAAGATATATCTACATGTGTCAGATCATCCCATCATTGAGGTTTGACAGTCAAAATCTATTTTATCTTCTACTAACATAAATTGGGATAAAGCAATGTTTATCAGGGAGAAATTATAACATCAATAACATTGTGCCAGTGTACATTTCGGGAAGGCTCTCTGATAAATATGTAAGATTGGCCAACATGAATATCTATTGATATTCATGTCAATATTGCAGCATAATAAAAAAAAAAAAAGATAGGAAGTTAGACACATTTGTTCAAGTGTTACATTAGCAAAAATCTGTTTTTATAAATCAAGTACTGTACTGAGGATTTGAAATTGACTTTTCACCACAGAAATGCCATCTGCAGTAAGTATAATTATGAGATAGTGCTCTAATAAGTCCAGAAGTATCTGGTTTGTGTAGTTGTGTCATTGTGACTGTAGGTTCAATCTAGGTGAGGGATACAATTTTGTCAGCAATTGTAGTGTGATTGTTTTCACTGCCGTGCCACGATTTTTTATTTAGAAACCTTAACAATAAGATCTGTTTGAAAATGTCTCCCTCTTTATTTGCTTCTACCACAAATGTTACATGTTTAAAAAACTCTTTAGCACCAATAAAACAAATGATGCTGTTTGGAGTTGACACAACTGTCTAGGACTGAATGGCCACAGGCGCTTTGCCACGACTCACCCTGCTGCTGGAAGCTTCTGCCACCGGCCACTTCGACGCTAAGGTAAGTGCCTTACCCTAAAAACCCCTACCCTAAGCCCTTACCCTAAAACCCCTTAAATTAAACCCCTACCCTAATCACAAAAAACCACTAAATTAACCCCCTACCTTATCCTCTAAACCCCCTTACAATAACCCCTTACCCTAACCAATAAACACCTTAAATTATCCGCCTATCCTAACCACTAAAACCCCTTAAATTAACCCCCTACTCTAAACGGTAATAAAACTTACCTGAGACGCGGCCAGTGGTGGGGATTCCAGAAGCGAATTGGCTGGGTTGGCGAGAGTCGCGGTGAAGCGCCGGCAGCTATTTGGTCGTGGCAAGATGGCTACGACCAAATGTCCCATTCCGGACACTACGTATTCCGGACACACAATGACACTACGTATTCCGGACACACAATGACACTACGTATTCCGGACACACAATGACACTTCGGACACACAATGACACTATGTATTCCGGACACACAATGACACTACATATTCCGGACACACAATAACACTACGTATTCCGGACACACAATGACACTACGTATTCCGGACACACAATGACACTCCGGACACACAATGACACTACGTATTCCGGACACACAATGACACTACGTATTCCGGACACACAATGACACTACATATTCCGGACACACAATGACACTACGTATTCCGGACACACAATGACACTACGTATTCCGGACACACAATGACACTACGTATTCCGGACACACAATGACACTACGTATTGCGGACACACAATGACACTACGTATTCCGGACACACAATGGCACTACGTATTCCGGACACACAATGACACTACGTATTGCGGACACACAATGACACTACGTATTGCGGACACACAATGACACTAAGTATTCCGGACACACAATGACACTACGTATTGCGGACACACAATGACACTACGTATTCCGGACACACAATGACACTACGTATTCCGGACACACAATGACACTACGTATTGCGGACACACAGTGACACTACGTATTGCGGACACACAATGGCACTACGTATTGCGGACACACAATGGCACTACATATTCCGGACACACAATGGCACTACGTATTCCGGACACACAATGGCACTACGTATTCCGGACACACAATGACACTACGTATTGCGGACACACAATGACACTACGTATTCCGGACACACAATGGCACTACGTATTCCGGACACACAATGACACTACGTATTCCGGACACACAATGACACTACGTATTCCGGACACACAATGGCACTACGTATTCCGGACACACAATGACACTACGTATTCCGGACACACAATGGCACTACGTATTCCGGACACACAATGACACTACGTATTCCGGACACACAATGACACTACGTATTCCGGACACACAATGACACTACGTATTATTTGAACCTCACAGGACCAGATCCACAAAGCTCACGTTAACGTCTCATTAAGTGCTAACGGGATCTTCAAAGCTCGCTAAGGCCACAGTGGGTGTGCTCGCACAACGAAGCGCATGCCCTTCGCCCAAGCGATCTGTGGACTTCAGATTCCTTGCGACGGGGAGGCGTGGCAGGGGCGCGGCTGAACCGCCGCCGTGACGTGGCCATCGCTCGGCCGCCGCACGAAATATGACATTCTTGTATCTTGGAAATGCGGTCGCGCCATTGCGCTTGACTGTTTTTGCGCCGACTATGACGACCCCATAGAGGGCCGTCTCTTTTTCGCACCACGCCGTCGCACACGCGGTTGCGGTCACTGTGGACGAAGCCTAACGCTGCATTTAAGTGCTGTTTTCAGCCGTAACGAGCCCTTTGCGTTACTATAACCGATGTTAGTGATGATGATATGCAAAAGAGGTGTTCCCTCTAAGGCCTGGTCCCCGCTGGCTACTGCAGCGCCCGCTGTGGCGGACGCTGCAGGGACGAGAGCCCCCCCCTCAATGGCGCCGGGCCCGCTGCGAGGGGGGGCCGCAGTGCTGTGGCGAGAGTTGCTCCTGCTCTCAATAGAATTGAGAGCAGGACTCGCGATGGAGCGCTAAGCCACACCTCCTGGCGGTTCAGCCAATGAGGGCGAACCTGCCGGGTGACGTCATGGACGCGCCCCCGTCACTCCCCCGCCACGCCCCCCCCCCCGGTCTCTCTTCCTGCAGTGAGCTGCAGACCGGGGAATCGGCTGCACGCGCCGCCAGTCTCGTGGGCCCGCGTGCAGCGGAGGTACTGGGGCCTCAGCCTAACAACGCAGATCCACAGAGCTCAGGTATAGTTAACACAGGGATTTAACGTTACGTTAGTTAGGTCCGAGCTAAACCTGGTGTTACTCACGTCCAGACCCTGACATAGGTCTGGATAAGTGTAAGACCACAGTTAGGTATGATGTAACCATCATATTGTTCTTTAGGGGGTTCTTTTCCTCGCCTGTCTTCTCTTTTTGGTGCCATCTTTAAATATCCAGAATATAAATCGGCAACTACAAACGTATCTTGGGAACCTGGAACTAAAAATTGCACGGTTCAGCCCCTGAGGATCCACGTGTTCACATTCTTTTAAAAATCGTTATCCACAATGGGCAGGATGGCTGCTTTAAGTCTTTGAATATCAGGGTTCCTGCGGCACCAAGGCTCCACGGTCCCTCGAGCAAGTCTTGATCATGGGAACGCTCTTGATGGCACGCCGGCAAGGCATGGGGCTCCTACTGTGCTTGCCTTCATAAAGTGCGTAGTATCCATGTCACAGGGCACCCAGAGGGCGGATGCACTAAAACCTAACCCCGTGCCGATTAGAATAATTACACATTATTATCAATGCACGAAGATGAAAATGTATAAATATGGAAACATATACTGTTGTGATTATCTGTGACAGTGGAGCATCTCGGCGCAGCTGACAGCAGTTCCCCAGCGTTGCTGGCCATTCGTGAGCTTGCTGTCCCTGAGCCCTGACTCATATCACATTGATCCTGAGGCTGTTTTCTGTTTCTCAAAGCTGATCAGTGATAGTGGGACTCTATGTGGTAGTCCCATCTGTTTGATCTGGACTGTTTAACGAATATCACTGTGTTTTGTCTTCACCTCTGTAGATAGACTTGGGCTTAACCCCTTAGTTGCTGCTTGAGTCTTTTATTCCCCTTGGTGTGGATTTTTTTTGGAGTTAGGACTGAGAGAGAGGGCAGTACCTGTGGTCTCATAGACTGTAGGGAACGGGCCAGAAGAAGGGGTTTATCCCCGAAACGTTGCCCCCCTCTACTTACCTATTGTTTTATTCTCCTCAGTTTTTTCTGCTTACCCTCCTCCCCCCCCTTCCCCCCTCTTCACTTTCTTCTCTTCCATGGTTTTCCCCCTGCCTTCCCCTATCCACACCCTCCATTTGACACCCCTTTCACTTAGGTGCTATTTAGCACTTTGAGTACAGTTTACTCCCGCATCTTTCATTTTTGTACATCTTTTATATGCTTTTAAATTAAATATTCAGTGCAGATGATCTGTTTTTTCTGTTTTTGTGTGCTGGGAACTATTTAGTTTATTATTAGTGTTTGGAAGGGTGAGGGCCCTCACTTGTTCCCATTGCACCACCTGTGTAGCTACGTTGTTTCTTGTTTATTTCATTGAGTGCTGTCTACTCCCAATATTGTTTTTCTTAACCCTTTTATGTTGCAATGTGTTGCAGACCTATCTGCCAAGTTGTAAATACTGCATGTAATAAATGAAGCCGTTTGTAAAGTTTAGTACATGAGCTGAATGTCACTAGTGCCAAAGGGAGATATCAAAGAGTGTTGTTATATGTAGCCCCTCTACTTTTAGCTCTCAGACTTGCAACTATCTCTGAGCCTGGGGCCTGTTACTTAGGCTGCGGTCCCAGTCAGCACTGCGGCACGCGCGCCTGGCGGGGGGGGGGGGGGGGGAGGGGGGGCGGCGCGTGCACAGCGCTTCACCGTGATCTGCGGTCCTGGGAGAGAGGGAGAGATTGCAACGGGAGGGGGCGTCGCGGGGATTTTGCAGGGGTGTGGTCATGACCTCACGCGGCTTGTACGCCCTCAGTGGCTGAACCGCTGGTGGGGGTGTGGCCACGCCTCCGTCGCAAACTGTAAGCTCAATTTCCCTGTCTCACTGACAACCTGTCGCACACCGCTGGGGAAATTTGGGACAAGGTAATAACTGGGACCGGACTGACTGGGGGGACGGTGCTTGAACGCACCGCGGTCGCCGAGGTGTGCGCTGTAGAAGGTGCTGGGGCCACGGACTTACTGGGCCACATGTGGCCTACGGTAAGACGGCAGGAATAATACAAGCACAGTACGGGTAATTCATTTAATTTACTATACACTTATTAAACTCAGGCAGCTTGTGATCCCCAGCAGAGGATCACTACACACTGTACACATATACAACACAATCCCCAAATAGCGCTGTGTGGGTGTGAGTCAGTGACAGTGATGTACAGCTGCAGCGGCCGTTATTGAAACAAATCACGGCGCCGTTTTCGTGTGCGCTGCTGTACTCCACGCGGCATGAACACCGCCAATCGCCCCAGGCACACGTGTTTATCGCGGCTGCTTTGTTTGAATTTCATGGATTGTGTGCAATTAAATGCAATTAAATGAATGAATTGAAATGTGCACAGTACTGTGCTACTGTATCAATTTCAGGTGTTTAAAAGCCACGACACTAAAATGCCATTTTCTGGACTCGTCTGCACAGTACGTTGGAAGAAATCCCGCGCCATGACTTGGGTATTCCGAGGTATACAACGTGTGAAGTGTTTCAATAACGGCCGCTGCATCTGTAGTAGTCACCCAATCCTGAGTATGTTGGATTATGACAGTGCAGGCACGCAGTGGGAGCTTGTGTTGTACCTCTGTGTTGTTATAGCCGTTCAGGATACTCTCCAGTGGCGCGATCTCCTTTCCACTCTGGAACAGTAGATCGCAGCTCCTGTCACCACGTGCTCTCTCTCTGCAGACACCGAACGAATCTGCTGTGCTCAGGTCCGCACAGATCTAATCTACTGTCATGGCTGCCCCTTCTTTAAAACGCCTCTCCCTCTTAGTCCCTCCTTCTTCACCAGCCTTTCTACTAGCTCATCACAGTCAAATGTCCCGTGGAGAGGAACCTGTTAGGGGGCAGTGTGCATGTGTTGCTTGCCATACACAGGGGGTTACATATACATATATATACATGCTCTCTCCCCCTCCCCCCTGTAAAGACAGGATGGGGGAGATGGCATGCGGGGGCGGGCCCGCCAATAAAGGATATGCCAGTATTCTAATCATCACTAGGGGCAGAGGAGGACGGCAGGGGAGGAGCGCCCTCTAGCAGTCTGACCTGGAAATCTTTTTCACTTCCAGTGTCTGCGGCCACAGTTCCTCTGCCGGCTGCTCCTCTGCTCATCTCCCGCCATACGTAGGTATGGGAGAGAAAGAGAGCTGAGGGGGAGAGCTGAAGCAGAAAGAGAGACAGCTGAAGCAAAGAGACAGCTGAAGCAGAGAGAGAGCTGAAGCAGAGAGAGCTGAAGCAGAGAGAGAGCTGAAGCAGAGAGAGAGCTGAAGCAGAGAGAGAGCTGAAGCAGAGAGAGGGAGAGAGAGCTGAAGCAGAGAGGGAGATGAAGGAGCAAGTGAAAGCTGAAGCAGAGAGAGATCGAAAGCTGAATCAGAGAGAGGGAGAGAGACCTGAAGCAGAGAGTGTTGAGCTGGGGGTGGGGGAGAGATAGAGCTGGGATGGGGGGGGGGGGAGCGAGAGCTCAGCTGGGATGTGGGGGGGGGAGAGCTGAGCTGGGGGGACCGATAGAGCTGAGCTGGGGGTGAGAGTGGAGGGGGAGCTGATGGGGGGGGGACACTGATGATGATGAGGAGGGTTGATGAGAGAGGATCAGGGAGAGGCTGGGGGAGGGAGAAAAAAATTACACCCAGTATTAATATTAATGGAGCCCTGATTTTTTTGGCCTGGGGGCCCGCCCATGCTAGCTACGCCAGCGCCCCTTATCAGTGCCTGATGCATTTTGACATTTGTTCTATATACAGTATATATATATATACTATAACTCTGAAAATAAAGGATTTTTTTTGTAAGAGTATGGACTGTAGTGGCACTGCAACTAGGGATTTAGGGGTAAATTCAATATACTTTGAAGCAGCTGTTTGGATCCGTTTTCAGATGTAAATCCCCATTGATGTGAGTATTTAAGCATTCTTCTGCCATAAGGCACCTTCCAGTGCTGGAAGACACCTTACATGTCAAGTCAAGACTGCTGAGTAAATATGGGCTTTAATGTAGCTCACAAAATACCTCTAAGACATGAAACTGACATATATAATATATAGAGCAATATACAGCTAACAAACACCTCATACAGTATATGCTATCAGGCCACAAGAATGTGAAAAATATACTGTACAGTGGCGGCCGCCTTTAGCCTCCTGCGGCCGTTTCAGCGCGACTTTTAAAACCGCGGGCAGATGCAGTGTTTGATGCGGCATGTTCCGGCATTTAAAGCCGCGGCCGCGTGCATTAACAGTATTAGCGCTGTGCTTATTTAATTGTTTTTAACATTACAGTCTCACAGTTATGTGAGGTCTGTATTAGAGGTACACAAGCAAGCTACTGTAACATTATGGGCGGCATGCGTGCAACTTTATGGGTGGCATGCTGTATACAAACTTTCACTGATAACTACAGTACTATTGGCGCTGTCTCGGCATGAATGCGGCATGAACGCGGTGAAGTGCGTGGCATTCGGAAAAAAATACCCAAACAAACTGGAGATGTTGGAGAATAAAAGGGGCCGTGACAGTATGTAATTCTACTTGTGGAATATCCCATATAGTTGTTATTGATCTAACATCATTATTATTGGTGGTCCTTCAACATACAGTATGTAACTTTATCCTCCACAGATGTGTACCAGGGCCCGAGGGTGAACCTAATGTAACACCAGCGGCATGGCCCATTTAAGTAACAGAAAAGCTGCAGCAGTGAAATTTCACGGCTTCGACTTTCCTTCAGATGTGGCGTGAGTCTGCAATTACTATACTTCTGCAATTCACTACATGCCACTCTCACAGCAAACGGTTCCACCAACAGTCTAGCAGGCAATCTAAATGCCTTCTGCTCTGGCCAGACTGCATGTCCATCCCATGACTGACAATATTGTTGTGACAAATTTATTTCAAAACATTTTTTGTGGTAGAAGGGGCAGAAAAGCTTTGTTTTTTTCCTTGGTGTCTGGCAGAGTTCACTCCCCTATATTTTAGTGCTTAATTCCACCCCCTAATCCCACAGCACAGGGATTACTGTATATGGCTCTTTTGGCATCTCCTCCTTCCCCCACCTCTACTTTTTGGGCTATTAATAGACCCGCTCCTAAATACACCACTTTCCCAGGTGGTTGGCTGTTACATTAGTGTCATGGGAGACCAGGCTATTTACACCTTTTTACCAGGATCATACATTGAGCAAAACAAGGTAATGAAATAAATCGAAATTTATTCGCACAAATTCGCTGACACACAATGATACACAAAATACAGACAAAAAGACACACTTACTTTGGGACTGGGGTCGAAAACTAGACTTTCCTAGGTGCAGGGAACTCTATAGAAGAGTTTTACCCTAACCGGGACTTAGCCCGGAATCTCCTGGTACCAAAATTGGCGTGAAGTTCCACACGCCACCGGTACGTTTTATTCTGAGAACTAGGTCCCTCCGGACCGTGACTTACTCCAAATCCTCTGGAACTCAAATCAGCATGAAATCCCAGCCGCGTCCGCTACGTTCGATTTTGAGAACTTGGCCGCAGAAAGCTGGACTTAGTCTCTGGCAGGCGGGCTTTTCTGGCTTGAAATCTAAGCCGGTTGCTCTACTCGCAAGAGAAAAACTTTGAATAGTCGCCCGTGCACTTACTACCGGAGAACTACAATCTGATTGGCTCACAGCTTCTTATACAGTAATATTCTGATTTTCATTTGCAAAACGCAGTACCCAATCAACACGTGGGAAAATTACCAATCAGAGCCAAGCCGGCTAGAAAAGCCAGATCAGCAGGAAATCTGAAATAGCCAAGGGACATGCGTAAGTTTGCCACCTCCATCCCTGGCTATGTCAATGCCACCCGCTGGGAAAGGCTCAGACGACTGCCATTGATCTCCAGACCTGGTACTCCGTCGTTCCTCGCTGCCCAAATGCTATTCTCACCTCTGGCATCCTCTGACTGCTTTGAACTCCGATGTCCAGCAGACTTTCCGGCGCCTATGGGTTAGCTGAGGCCGCCTGTTTGGAAATCGGTTCTGAATGTAAAAACACATTCCATTCCATTACTGTACATTATTAAAGTATATTTTAATACACTACGGTATATGTTCTAATATACGTCTGAGTCTCTGGGTACAGGGAACAGAAGAAGAAAGATGTTGTACTTTTATTTCTAACTGCCTTATTCCCCACACACTATCTTTTAGACTCCACACTGGTTCTGGGTCAACTTGGTGGGGTACCCCCTTTACCTAGGGATTACCTCAGCTACAGGGATACCTACTGCACCGACACACTTTATTCGAGCAAATACCCAGTATGTACCTGGCAGATACCTGGAATGCGCCGCTCCTCACCTCTGACAAGCCCCGTTGCGTTTGCCTTCCCAGCCTGGGTTCATGCCTGGCTGACGGGCGGCTGATCTGTTAAATGATAATGATTAGGATTTAATAGGCTGCAATGCTTCGCGTGTCTACCAGATGGCTTAAATTCATGAATTGTAATACAGTATATATATATATACTGTGCAGTATTGCAGCCAGCGGGAATAAAATGCTTCAATCCCTGCCTGGAAAATACCTCAATGCACTCGGGCAGAAAACAGTCACAAACCTCAATACACCCGGGTATACCCGAATTCGTGGAACTAGCCGAGCTCGAATAAAGTGTGTCGCCAGTGTATTCATCCTTGTGTCTCATTCTCCTTTCTGGGATATGCTGAAGCAGGGTACCCTAGTGGTGAGTCACGCTTGCGTTTTCAAGGGAAGATATTGCCGAGACAATGTGCCTACATGTATCCGAGAATCAGGCATGATTCCCGGGTACATTTATAGGGGAACCGACAACCCCAGACCTCAACCTCCTAGGCACATTCTGTTAACGGATCCTCCGCAAAACCCCACTTGAAACTCCCACCCTAGCAATCCCTGCTCGCTGGCAGGCCCGGAAAGGGGAAAACACAAAAAATACTTTTCTTGCATACAATACATTGGCATGGCAAGAGCTAACTCTGTTGGACCCTTATACACGGATCAGGGGTAACCAAAACGGACTTAACCTTTATTTGAGAGCCTGGTTACCCCTTATCGTCACAATTAGTCTGCACATCATTTAGCTAAAAGTTGACAATATGATGGAGAACAAGATTGAAGCCATGGTTTGAATGGAAGGTCACTATATTGGATCAGCTACAAGATACCAGGTTAATGGAATGTAATGATGCAACAATTACTCCTTATCATACAGAGTAGGAGCTTAATAGAGAGGAGAGACAATGTATGATCCTGGGCTCTCTCACTCAGTATAACAGTTCCAAAACTGATTGTGCCATTAGCAGAAAATAATAGAGGTCACTTTATCTGTTCAAGGCTTGTATTATCCATGCAGGAAAATAATGTGAAAAAAAAAAAAATCTAAATCATAAATTGGAATAGCAACTGACTTTCCAAGTAGTGCTGCTGTGCTGAAGCTCAGTACCTCCTTTTCTGCTGCCAATATTCTTTATAATATTGATTTAATTCGAGACTGGGTCAATAGTAGTCTTAAAAATAAGGCCTTCCCTGTTATATTGTTCTAATAAGAACTACATTACAATCAGCACTGCACCTGTAAGCCAGTGTTACAATATGGAAGCCTACTTGTCATACCTCTAACATCCAACTCCCCTCCCCCTCCAACCCCATGGGGACCAGCTGCGTGGCTGGACCAGGACGCCAACAGGTTTCCCGGGACCCAGGATTAGAGTTACGTTAACCCCCGCCTCCCCCCCCCTCCCTCTCGGTGGTATTGCGAGCCCCTCCAATTCACACCTCACGGGCCTCCTCTATTTCCCACCCTCTTCCCATGTATTTCTCTCCCCTCCATCTCACTCACTCTCCCGCCTCCCGCCTCGCATGTATTTATCCCCTCTGTCTCACTCTTACTCCCTCTTTTCCACACTCACTCCCTCCCCCCTCTCCTCTCACTCGCTCCCACCTTCCGGCAATGACCCCAGCGGTGCGCAAACTGGGGGGCGCAGGATTATTTAGGGGGGGCGCAGGATTATTTAGGGGGGGCGCAGGCGGAGTGCCGGCTGACGCTGTGCGCGGGCGGTTGAACAAGCTCCGTGCTGCTTCTCTGCTCTCTGCTGTGGGGGCGGGGCCTTGCTGTGTCTCTGCTCTCTGCTGTGGGGGAGGGGCCTTGCTGCTTCTCTGCTCTCTGCTGTGGGGGCGGGGCCTTGCTGTGTCTCTGCTGTGGGGGCGGGGCCTTGCTGTGTTTCTGCTGTGGGGGCGGGGCCTTGCTGTGTCTCTGCTCTCTGCTGTGGGGGCGGGGCCTTGCTGCTCTCTGCTCTCTGCTGTTGGGGCGGGGCCTTGCTGCTTCTCTGCTCTCTGCTGTGGGGGCGGGGCCTTGCTGTGTCTCTGCTGTGGGGGCGGGGCCTTGCTGTGTCTCTGCTCTCTGCTGTGGGGGCGGGGCCTTGCTGTGTCTGCTGTGGGGGTGGGGCCTTGCTGTGTCCCTGCTCTCTGCAGTGGGGGCGGGGCCTTGCTGTGTCTCTGCTCTCTGCTGTGGGGGCGGGGCCTTGCTGCTCTCTGCTCTCTGCTGTGGGGGCGGGGCCTTGCTGTGTCTCTGCTCTGCTGTGGGGGCGGGGCCTTGCTGTGTCTGCTGTGGGGGCGGGGCCTTGCTGTGTCCCTGCTCTCTGCTGTGGGGGCGGGGCCTTGCTGTGTCTCTGCTCTCTGCTGTGGGGGCGGGGCCTTGCTGTGTCTCTGCTCTCTGCTGTGGGGGCGGGGCCTTGCTGTGTCTCTGCTCTCTGCTGTGGGGGAGGGGCCTTGCTGCTTCTCTGCTCTCTGCTGTGGGGGTGGGGCCTTGCTGTGTCTCTGCTCTCTGCTGTGGGGGCGGGGCCTTGCTGCTCTCTGCTCTCTGCTGTTGGGGCGGGGCCTTGCTGCTTCTCTGCTCTCTGCTGTTGGGGCGGGGCCTTGCTGTGTCTCTGCTGTGGGGGCGGGGCCTTGCTGTGTCTCTGCTCTCTGCTGTGGGGGCGGGGCCTTGCTGTGTCTGCTGTGGGGGTGGGGCCTTGCTGTGTCCCTGCTCTCTGCTGTGGGGGCGGGGCCTTGCTGTGTCTCTGCTCTCTGCTGTGGGGGAGGGGCCTTGCTATGTCTGCTGTGGGGGCGGGGCCTTGCTGTGTCCCTGCTCTCTGCTGTGGGGGCGGGGCCTTGCTGTGTCTCTGCTCTCTGCTGTGGGGGCGGGGCCTTGCTGTGTCTCTGCTCTCTGCTGTGGGGGCGGGGCCTTGCTGTGTCTCTGCTGTGGGGGCGGGGCCTTGCTGTGTCTCTGCTCTCTGCTGTGGGGGCGGGGCCTTGTTGCTTCTCTGCTCTCTGCTGTGGGGGCGGGGCCTTGCTGCTTCTCTGCTCTCTGCTGTGGGGGCGGGGCCTTGCTGTGTCTCTGCTGTGGGGGCGGGGCCTTGCTGTGTCTCTGCTCTCTGCTGTGGGGGCGGGGCCTTGCTGTGTCTCTGCTCTCTGCTGTGGGGGCGGGGCCTTGCTGTGTCTGCTGTGGGGGTGGGGCCTTGCTGTGTCCCTGCTCTCTGCAGTGGGGGCGGGGCCTTGCTGTGTCTCTGCTCTCTGCTGTGGGGGCGGGGCCTTGCTGCTCTCTGCTCTCTGCTGTGGGGGCGGGGCCTTGCTGTGTCTCTGCTCTGCTGTGGGGGCGGGGCCTTGCTGTGTCTGCTGTGGGGGCGGGGCCTTGCTGTGTCCCTGCTCTCTGCTGTGGGGGCGGGGCCTTGCTGTGTCTCTGCTCTCTGCTGTGGGGGCGGGGCCTTGCTGTGTCTCTGCTCTCTGCTGTGGGGGCGGGGCCTTGCTGTGTCTCTGCTCTCTGCTGTGGGGGAGGGGCCTTGCTGCTTCTCTGCTCTCTGCTGTGGGGGTGGGGCCTTGCTGTGTCTCTGCTCTCTGCTGTGGGGGCGGGGCCTTGCTGCTCTCTGCTCTCTGCTGTTGGGGCGGGGCCTTGCTGCTTCTCTGCTCTCTGCTGTTGGGGCGGGGCCTTGCTGTGTCTCTGCTGTGGGGGCGGGGCCTTGCTGTGTCTCTGCTCTCTGCTGTGGGGGCGGGGCCTTGCTGTGTCTGCTGTGGGGGTGGGGCCTTGCTGTGTCCCTGCTCTCTGCTGTGGGGGCGGGGCCTTGCTGTGTCTCTGCTCTCTGCTGTGGGGGAGGGGCCTTGCTATGTCTGCTGTGGGGGCGGGGCCTTGCTGTGTCCCTGCTCTCTGCTGTGGGGGCGGGGCCTTGCTGTGTCTCTGCTCTCTGCTGTGGGGGCGGGGCCTTGCTGTGTCTCTGCTCTCTGCTGTGGGGGCGGGGCCTTGCTGTGTCTCTGCTGTGGGGGCGGGGCCTTGCTGTGTCTCTGCTCTCTGCTGTGGGGGCGGGGCCTTGTTGCTTCTCTGCTCTCTGCTGTGGGGGCGGGGCCTTGCTGCTTCTCTGCTCTCTGCTGTGGGGGCGGGGCCTTGCTGTGTCTCTGCTGTGGGGGCGGGGCCTTGCTGTGTCTCTGCTCTCTGCTGTGGGGGCGGGGCCTTGCTGTGTCTCTGCTGTGGGGGCGGGGCCTTGCTGTGTCTCTGCTCTCTGCTGTGGGGGCGGGGCCTTGTTGCTTCTCTGCTCTCTGCTGTGGGGGCGGGGCCTTGCTGTGTCTCTGCTCTCTGCTGTGGTGGCGGGGCCTTGCTGTGTCTCTGCTCTCTGCTGTGGGGGCGGGGCCTTGCTGTGTCTCTGCTGTGGGGGCGGGGCCTTGTTGCTTCTCTGCTTTCTGCTGTGGGGGCGGGGCCTTGCTGTGTCTCTGCTCTCTGCTGTGGGGGCGGGGCCTTGCTGTGTCTGCTCTCTGCTGTGGGGGCGGGGCCTTGCTGCTTCTCTGCTGTGGGTGCGGGGCCTTGCTGTGGGGGCGGGGCCTTGCTGTGTCTCTGCTCTCTGCTTGTTGTGGGGCCTTGCTGTGTCTCTGCTCTCTGCTCTCTGCTGTGGGGGCGGGGCCTTGCTGCTTCTCTGCTCTCTGCTGTGGGGGCGGGGCCTTGCTGTGTCTCTGCTCTTTGATGTGGGGGCGGCGCCTTGCTGTGGGGGCGGGGCCTTGCTGTGGGGGCGGGGCCTTGCTGCTTCTCTGCTCTCTGCTGTGGGGGCGGGGCCTTGCTGCTTCTCTGCTCTCTGCTGTGGGGGCGGGGCCTTGCTGTGGGGGCGGGGCCTTGCTGCTTCTCTGCTCTCTGCTGTGGGGGCGGGGCCTTGCTGTGTCTCTGCTCTCTGCTGTGGGGGCGGGGCCTTGATGCTTCTCTGCTCTCTGCTGTGGGGGCGGGGCCTTGCTGTGTCTCTGCTCTCTGCTGTGGGGGCGGGGCCTTGCTGCTTCTCTGCTCTGCTGTGGGGGCGGGGCCTTGCTGCTTCTCTGCTCTCTGCTGTGGGGGCGGGGCCTTGCTGCTTCTCTGCTCTCTGCTGTGGGGGCGGGGCCTTGCTGCTTCTCTGCTCTCTGCTGTGGGGGCGGGGCCTTGCTGTGTCTCTGCTCTGCTGTGGGGGCGGCGCCTTGCTGTGTCTCTGCTCTCTGCTGTGGGGGCGGGGCCTTGCTGTGTCTCTGCACTCTGCTGTGGGGGCGGGGCCTTGCTGTGTCTCTGCTCTCTGCTGTGGGGGCGGGGCCTTGCTGTGTCTCTGCACTCTGCTGTGGGGGCGGGGCCTTGCTGTGTCTCTGCACTCTGCTGTGGGGGCGGGGCCTTGCTGTGTCTCTGCTCTCTGCTGTGGTGGCGGGGCCTTGCTGTGTCTCTGCTCTCTGCTGTGGGGGCGGCGCCTTGCTGTGTCTCTGCACTCTGCTGTGGGGGCGGGGCCTTGCTGTGTCTCTGCTCTCTGCTGTGGGGGCGGGGCCTTGCTGTGTCTCTGCACTCTGCTGTGGGGGCGGGGCCTTGCTATGTCTCTGCACTCTGCTGTGGGGGCGGGGCCTTGCTGTGTCTCTGCACTCTGCTGTGGGGGCGGGGCCTTGCTGTGTCTCTGCACTCTGCTGTGGGGGCGGGGCCTTGCTGTGTCTCTGCACTCTGCTGTGGTGGCGGGGCCGTGCTGCTTCTCTACTCTCTTCCCTTCCCTGCACACAGACAGCCCCTCCTCCTCCTCCTGTCTGTTTCCCCACACGGGGGACCGGAGCATGCGGAGTACTACCCCCAGGTAAAAGTGTGTGCGTGACAGTGTGTAGAGTGTTTGCAGTGTGAGAGTGTGTGGTGTGTCTGAATGTGAGAGTGCAGTGTATCTGAGTGTGCAGTGTGTGTGAGTGTGCAATGTGTAGTGTGCGAGAGTGTGCAGTGTGTGAGAGTGCAGTGTGTCTGTGTGAGTTGTGATTCAGTATATGTGGGTGTTGTGATTGAATGCAGAGGAATACTGCTTAAGGAAGCATATGAGTAGCTCTATGGCTGATAATTAAAACATACATAAACTTTGGCCCCCTGCAGACGCACTTATCAGAATGCCCTCCTACTGTCTCTGTACGTTCTTTCTACCAACCAATTAGATTTTAAGCTCTTCGGAGAAGGGACACCTTTTCCTAAATGTTATTTTTATGTCTGAAGCACTTCTCCCCTCTGTGTTATTTTTATGTAGCCAGGGTCCCTCCGGTCCCCCTGTCTGCCGGTTTCTTTCCCCCTTGCGTGCGTGCTGCTGCGGAGGCGAGCGCGTTCCCGGGGGCTTCCGGTGGCAGCTGCGGCAGGACGCCGCCATGGTTAATGTGTTCGCACATGTGCAGAGGCTTGCGCGTAAGCAGAGCAGTCGCGGCGGCCCTGTTATGGTTGGCGCGAGGTTCGCGCAATGCGCAGAGGTTGGCAAGGGTAGCGGTGGCCCTTACATGTGTGCAAGAGCTTTTGGAAGTTGCACATGCTCCGTTAAGAGTAGCGGCGGCCATTGCAGCTTCATACATGCGCAGTAGAGATCACGCACGCGGCGCTAATAGAGAAGAGGTCCTGAGTGGACTATGATTCCCAGCAGCCTCTGGGGACTGCTCTTTCACCCCTATCACCTGCTGCATTGAAGCCAATAGGGTTTACAGATTCTCATGCTGCAAAGAAGATACAATGTTGTGTGCAGACAGGGATTGTCAGTTAGGAGCTGGGACACAGAGAGGGGGGGGTGTGCTTGTGCAGGGAGGAAAGTAGCCTCCTGCACTAGGCCAGAAGTCTCCCCTTAGGCCCCAGCTAGACCCCACTCCCCTTCAGCTTGTGACTGCTTTAGGGAAGGCCCCTTAGGTAGGGACTTTGCCCTGTTAGCAGTCAGTTTAGTCAGTGACACAGCTGCAGTGCTGTTTGCTCTGAAAAGAAGGGTCAGTGTACAAGGAATCATTCTCTGCGGCTGCAGAATTAAGAGACTTTCTAAAGGTGGATCACTCCATGTGGGAGCCACCTACCGCCAGGCAGAGTTACAGGACATCGCTGAGGAGATCGCAGAGCGGCGGATCCTTTGTGAAGTGTCTGCAGCCCCAGGTGCCCAAGCACTGGGGCAGGTATCGTATTTTAAGTGCACCAACCTACCGGTACATCAGGCGCTGATCCCGCCTATAGGTTTTGGGTTTCTTAGAGGACTCGTGGGACTCTGGGTACACGGTGTTGGGGAGGAGTAAGGGGTTAGGGGCAAGGTTATAGCTGCCAGCTAGTGGCAAAGGGTGACACGGCTGTGTTGCTGTTAGGGGATGTGATGTGTTATGTTATGATTCTGCATATAGTAAACGGTTATACTTATACTCCTGTGTATGTGGTTACTATATGTGGGTCCTGTGTAGGGAACATTCTACACTCCTAGAATCCTACATAGGTGGAGGCGCTGACCGAAGAAACGTTCCAGAGAAGCAACCCAGGTTCCCATCAGCGGAGGCTCAGGCCTCCTGTGAACCTGCAGGTATACGCACCACACCTGGTAACATATAGGTTCCCCCTCACATACACTCTATATGCGATTGGTTGGGGGAATACCCGTTACATGTATTATTTGTTATTTATATGATTGTCACGTGTATTACTGCTGTGAAGCGCTATGTACATTATTGGCGTTATATAAATAAAGACATACATACCCTATGTAACACCTCCCCCCCCCCAAACCTTAATGGCTTCTGCTGTCAGACTGGGCCACATTCTAACCTGTGCCACATTCTAACCTGAGCCACATTCTAACCTGAGCCACATTCTAACCTGAGCCACATTCTAACCTGAGCCACATTCTAACCTGAGCCACATTCTAACCTGAGCCACATTCTAACCTGAGCCACATTCTAACCTGAGCCACATTCTAACCTGAGCCACATTCTAACCTGAGCCACATTCTAACCTGGGCCACATTCTAACCTGGGCCACATTCTAACCTGAGCCACATTCTAACCTGAGCCACATTCTAACCTGGGCCACATTCTAACCTGGGTCACATTCTAACCTGAGCCACATTCTAACCTGAGCCACATTCTAACCTGAGCCACATTCTAACCTGGGCCACATTCTAACCTGAGCCACATTCTAACCTGAGCCACATTCTAACCTGAGCCACATTCTAACCTGAGCCACATTCTAACCGGAGCCACATTCTAACCGGAGCCACATTCTAACCTGAGCCACATTCTAACCTGAGCCACATTCTAACCTGAGCCACATTCTAACCTGAGCCACATTCTAACCTGAGCCACAATCTAACCTGAGCCACATTCTAACCTGAGCCACATTCTAACCTGAGCCACATTCTAACCTGTGCCACATTCTAACCGAGCCAAATTCTAACCGGAGCCACATTCTAACCTGAGCCACATTCTAACCTGAGCCACATTCTAACCTGAGCCACATTCTAACCTGAGCCACATTCTAACCTGAGCCACATTCTAACCTGAGCCACATTCTAACCTGGGCCACATTCTAACCTGGGCCACATTCTAACCTGGGCCACATTCTAACCTGGGCCACATTCTAACCTGTGCCACATTCTAACCTGAGCCACATTCTAACCGGAGCCACATTCTAACCTGAGCCACATTCTAACCTGGGCCACATTCTAACCTGAGCCACATTCTAACCTGGGCCACATTCTAACCTGGGCCACATTCTAACCTGAGCCACATTCTAACCTGGGCCACATTCTAACCTGGGCCACATTCTAACCTGAGCCACATTCTAACCTGAGCCACATTCTAACCTGGGCCACATTCTAACCTGGGCCACATTCTAACCTGAGCCACATTCTAACCTGGGCCACATTCTAACCTGGGCCACATTCTAACCTGGGCCACATTCTAACCTGGGCCACATTCTAACCTGGGCCACATTCTAACCTGGGCCACATTCTAACCTGAGCCACATTCTAACCTGGGCCACATTCTAACCTGAGCCACATTCTAACCTGAGCCACACAGTGTCCCACAATGAGCAGCCACTTTACCTTCTTGTTTCATCTTTGTCCCTCGCCCCCTCTAGACTGTTAGCTCTCACGAGCTGAGCCCTGATTACCTCTTTGTATCTGTGCTTGCTTGTCCTGACTTGTATGTAACTGTTTATATAATAGGAATAAAGAGGTGGGCACTCAGGGGTCTTGGTACAAAAAAGTATCAGAAACATTTATTGAAGGTAGATGTGGTCTTTTGTTTTTTTTACCAAGACCACCTGAGTGCCAGCCTCTTTCTTCCTCTGGGATCCAGTTTGCGGCGGGACCACCTTGCTCAGCACCGGTGGCAAGTATCATGTTTTCATGAGTGCACCACATTACTGTTCATACATAACTCTGTAACCCATTAAACAGCGCTGTGGATTATGTTGGCGCTTCACAAATAAATGTTAACACTAATAAGAATAGTTAGGGTACAGGATGAAAAGCTTAGTCTGTAATATACAACGTTCCCTCCTCTTGATGCTGTTTTATGGAATGGACACCAAAACACCTATACAGGCATACCCCGGTTTAAGGACACTCACTTTAAGTACACTCGCGAGTAAGGCCATATCGCCCAATAGGCAAACGGCAGCTCACGCATGCGCCTGTCAGCACGTCCTGAACAGCAATACCAGCTCCCTACCTGTACCGAAGCTGTGCGCAAGCGGGGAGACTATAGAGCCTGTTACACATGCGTTATTTATATCAGTTATTCAAGTATATGATGATTGCCGTACAGTACATGCATCGAAAAGTGGGGAAAAAAAGGTAGTGCTTCACTTAAGTACATTTTCGCTTTACATACATGCTCCGGTCCCATTGCGTACGTTAATGCGGGTATGCCTGTATACTACAGAGAAGGCCAATATGTCCTCTATACAAAACGTATTAAATAATATACAATACTGCAGGGGTGACCAACTGCAGTCCTCAAGGGCCACCAACAGGTCAGGTTTTAAGGATATCCCTGCTTCAGCACAGCTGGCTAAATCAATGGCTCAGTCAATGACTGTGGGGTGTGCCACTAACTTATTAGCGAAAAGCAGCCCAAACCACAAACCTGAATCTCATCCTGGGAGTACCCACATAGCCCACCCCCCCCTCCCAACACTGCCCACAATTTTCAATTTGGCCCAGTATCCAAAGAGGAGATTACACAAGCGCTCCTCAAATTAAAACTAAGCATAGGGTGACCAGATTTTCAAGATAAAAAACCGGGACACTTAAAAAAATATATTTATAAAACAATGTACATCACGTCACGCCCCCGTTGCCATGACAACCCTGGCTGCAGTGTGTGTTTCTGTATACAGAGGTGGGCCCTGCACTGTGTGTTTCTGTATACAGAGGTGGGCCCTGCAGTGTGTTTCTGTATACAGAGGTGGGCCCTGCAGTGTGTTTCTGTATACAGAGGTGGGCCCTGACGTGTGTGTTTGTGTGTATAGAGGTGGGGGCTGCAGTGTGTGTTTGTTTGTATAGAGGTGGGCCCTGCAGTGTGTGTTTCAGTATACAGAGGTGGGCCCTGCAGTGTGTTTCTGTATACAGAGGTGGGCCCTGCAGTGTGTGTTTCTGTATACAGAGGTGGGCCCTGCAGTGTGTTTCTGTATACAGAGGTGGGCCCTGAAGTGTGTGTTTGTGTGTATAGAGGTGGGGGCTGCAGTGTGTGTTTGTGTGTATAGAGGTGGGAGCTGCAGTGTGTTTGTGTGTATAGAGGTGGGGGCTGGAGTGTGTGTTTGTGTGTATAGAGGTGGGAGCTGCAGTGTGTTTGTGTGTATAGAGAACAGTGAAATCCTCTATTAGAAATAAATAAAACAAACCACAGCCTGAAATCTGAAATGTACTTTCTAATCTATACTGTACTTAATAAAAAATTAATTCATTAATTAAAATTACATAAATAATTGACATTAAATTAAAATTAAATAAAAAATGAAGGCATTAATTAAAATTAAGATATTTAAAAAATTTGACATTCCTAATTCCTGACCTCACCTTGCGGCTTGTGTATATAATATTACAATTTGCAAAATAAAGAGGGGAAATAGGGTTGTGTGTTATAAATATATGTTGTTACTTACAGTACTTATTAGCTCTGCTAGGAGG